>NC_035447.2:64935868-65053357 GCF_002127325.2 Helianthus annuus
AAGATCAGTCAAGATGGTACGACCTAGCTGAAAAGATTCTAATTTCCTGTTAACCTCTGTACGCATGTTAACATTCATGGCAGATGTGATTCGTTAAAATCACGCACGTCATTCTTATACAATAATCCTTTGAGGATTTCAAAACCCAACTAAATGATATATAAATCGTGGGTTAAATCACCAATGAAGGTGATCAATATTATAAAGACATCCATTTAGTGATGCAATGCCTACGGGCCAGTACTACAAAGACATCCATTTAGTGATGCAATGCCTACGGGCCAGTATTATAAAGACATCCATTTAGCGATGCAATGCCTACGGGCCAGTATTATAAAGACATCCATTTAGCGATGCAGTGCCTACGGGCCAATATTATAACAACATCCATTAGTGATGCAGTGCCTACGGGCCAGTATTATTAAAACATCCATTAGTGATGTAGTGCCTACGGGCCAATATTATCAAAACATCCATTAGTGATGTAGTGCCTACGGGCCAACCATATTAAGACATCCATTAGAGGTGTAGTGCCTATGGGCCATAATAATTGTCTTATAAGACAAAAGGCAGTAGTAGTCTATGACTCTCTGTCAGAAAGAGACAAATACGGTTCAACTCTCTATGCCTTTGATTCTCTGGAATCTCGGCTAATATTATAAAACATCATCGTGATTAGGCTTTATGCCGCCAATACTTTTTATATAGTTAAAATAGGATATATTCAAATCCTAATATTTAATGTAATGAGATGATAAGTTAACCGAATATGGTCTCTGTACCATGGTTGACAAATTGTCATAAAAGACAATCGCATAATAATCTCCTAAATTAAAATTTTGTTATCTTCTGTAACAGATTCAAGTTACAATGGCGGATCCAAATGGAGAGAACAGCCACACGAATGAAGATGACTATGACAATGCGTCAGTACATTTGACAGGCGCACAGCTAAAGGCTCTGATCAATAATGCTGTCCAGGCAGCTATTGATCGCCAACATACTGAGTCTCAAGGCAGATCTGTGTCAAAACCACCCTCTAAACCAAAGACACACTCCAAACCACCCTCTGAACCCAAGAAAGATGACGACAAGCATTCGTCTACTGAGCACAGCGTTCACCGCGATAGAGAATATACTGATGCGTCCAGTGCTAAGGGTTGCACCTACAAATACTTTGTATCATGTAAGCCCCGTGAATTTACAGGGGAGAAAGGTGCGGTTGATTGTATCACCTGGCTGGACGAGATGGACACGATTGTGGACATCAGCGGGTGCGCTGAGAGGGACGTGGTTAAGTTTGTGTCCCAGTCATTCAAGGGCGAGGCCCTGGCATGGTGGAGAGCTCTGGTGCAGGCTTCAGGTAAGTCTGCCTTGTACAAGATGTCATGGGGGGAGTTTATTACCCTCATAAAAGAAAACTACTGCCCTCAGCACGAGGTTGAAAAGATTGAGGCAGATTTTGTCTCACTGGTGATGACAAACCTGGATTGTCAAGCTTATCTGACAAGTTATAACACTATGTCACGCCTGGTGCCATACCTGGTGACACCAGAACCACGAAGAATTGCCCGATTCATTGGGGGCTTAGAACCGGCGATCAAGGCCAGTGTAAAGGCCTCTAGGCCAACGACCTTCAGGTCAGTTACTGACCTCTCCTTGTCTCTTACACTTGATGCTGTCCGTCTGAGGGCACAAAGGAGCAAGGAGGCTGAGAAACGAAAGCGTGAGGATGATACCTCACGAAAGTCCGGTAAAAAGCACCGTGGAAACGGTGAGGGCAAGAAAGGGTCAGAGGCAAGGAAAGAGGGGCAAGCTGATGGAAGACCATACTGCAAGGTCTGCAAGAAACCTCACTCCGGGAAGTGTAGGTTTGCGTCTGGTTCACAGTCGCAACAAAAGACTCCATCCTGTGGGCTATGCAAGTCCAAGGAGCATAAGACAGTGGAGTGCAAAAAGATAAAGGACGCAACCTGCTTTAATTGTAATGAAAAAGGGCACATAAAGAGTAATTGCCCGAAGTATGCCAAGAAGGCAGAAGAAACGAAGAAATCAAATGCGAGAATTTTTCGCTTGGATGCAAAGGAAGCGGTCAAGGACGACAATGTGCTTACAGGTACTTTTCTCATAAATAATATATTTGCAAGAGTACTGTTCGATTCTGGCGCTGACAAGTCCTTTGTAGACCAGAAATTTTACCAACTACTAAATATGCCAATCAAAACCCTTGACGTGAAATACGAAGTAGAGTTGGCAGACGGTACGATAGAAACCGTCTCTACCATTCTAGAAGGATGTGAAATATCCATTAGGAACCATTCTTTTCCCTTATCTCTACTTCCTTTCAAACTTGCGGGTTTTGACATCGTGCTAGGCATGGACTGGTTATCCCATAACCAGGCCCAAATCATTTGCGGAAGGAGGCAAATAGTCTTAAAGACTCCGAGTGGCGAATCTCTTACCATTCGAGGGGATACGCATTACGGATTGCCCGAAGACGTATCTATGCTAAAGGCTTCAAGGTGTTTGAACAGAGGCTGTGTAATTTACATGGCTCAGGTGATAATTGAAGAACCAAAGCCGAAGATCGAGGATCTTCCTGTCATTTCTGAATACCCCGAGGTTTTTCCTGAAGAACTACCTGGTTTGCCACCAGATAGACAAGTGGAGTTCAGAATTGACATCATTCCTGGAGCAGCTCCGATAGCAAGAGCACCTTACAGATTAGCGCCAACGGAAATGAAAGAACTGAGGACCCAGTTGGATGAACTGCTGGCGAAAGGTTTTATCAGACCCAGTTCATCTCCCTGGGGAGCTCCTGTCCTATTTGTAAAGAAGAAGGACGGATCGATGCGGTTGTGCATCGACTATAGAGAGCTGAATAAAGTTACCATAAAGAATAGATATCCTTTACCAAGGATCGATGATCTATTCGATCAGCTGCAAGGAGCGAGCTACTTTTCAAAAATCGACTTGAGGTCGGGTTATCATCAACTAAGGTCAGAGATGAAGATGTACACAAGACTGCATTTAGGACTCGCTATGGTCATTACGAGTTCCTAGTGATGCCTTTTGGGCTCACAAATGCACCGGCTGCGTTCATGGATCTCATGAATCGCGTTTGCAAGCCATACTTGGACAAATTCGTCATAGTCTTCATTGACGATATCCTTATCTATTCCAAGAACCAAGCTGACCACGAGAAGCACCTCCGTTGCATTCTCGAACTACTACAGCGTGAGAAACTCTACGCCAAATTCTCGAAATGTGAATTCTGGCTAAGAGAGGTTCAATTTTTAGGACATGTTGTGAGTGAGCGTGGTATCCAAGTGGATCCCGCTAAGGTAGAGGCAGTCATGAACTGGCAAGAGCCAAAGACGCCTACCGAGATTCGTAGTTTCCTGGGGTTAGCAGGATACTACCGGAGATTTATTGAAAATTTTTCAAGGATTGCTGCGCCCTTGACTTCTTTGACCAAGAAGAAAGAAAAGTACATTTGGGGCCAGAAGCAGCAAGAGTCCTTTGAAATACTGAAGCAGAAGCTAAGCAACGCACCTGTGCTAACCTTACCTGAGGGTACAAATGAATTCGTAGTTTACTGCGATGCGTCACACACGGGCATGGGGTGTGTGCTTATGCAAAAGGGCAAGGTGATTGCCTATGCTTCAAGGCAATTAAAGGTGCATGAAAAGAATTACACCACCCATGATTTGGAGTTGGGTGCCGTTGTATTTGCACTGAAGTTATGGAGGCATTACCTTTATGGCATTAAATTTGTGATTTATTCTGATCACAAAAGCCTCCAGCACCTGTTCAACCAGAAGGAGTTGAACATGAGACAGCGCCGTTGGATGGAAACCCTGAATGATTATGACTGCGAAATCAGGTACCATCCCGGCAAGGCGAATGTGGTCGCCGATGCATTGAGCAGAAAAGAAAGGGTAAAACCCATTCGAATCAATGCCAAGAGCATTGAAGTTAAAAATAATTTGATGGAAAAGATATTAGCTGCGCAGCGTGAGGCTGTGTTGGAAGCTAATTATCCTAATGAAAAGCTGGGAGTAACTGAGGAGCAGTTGACTCTTAGCAAGGATGGAATCCTAAGACTGAATGGACGTATATGGGTTCCAGTTTACGGAGGACTACGTGATGTTGTTCTCCAGGAAGCCCATAGTTCCAAATACTCAGTCCATCCTGGTGCTGATAAGATGTACCAAGACTTAAAGGCAAATTATTGGTGGATAGGCTTGAAAAAGTCTGTAGCCGCCCATGTAGCAAAGTGCTTGACTTGTGCTCAAGTCAAAGCCGAGCACCAAAAGCCGTCTGGCTTGCTACAACAGCCTGAACTTCCCGAGTGGAAGTGGGAATGTGTAACTATGGACTTCATAACCAAGTTACCCAAGACCAGGAAAGGAAACGATACAATATGGGTCATAGTTGATAGGCTGACTAAATCAGCTCATTTTCTACCCATCAAGGAGACATATAGCTCCGATATGTTAGCCCAACTTTATGTTGATAAGATTGTAGCCTTACACGGCATACCTGTGTCTATTATCTCCGACAGGGATACTAGATACACATCTCACTTCTGGAAGAGTTTCCAGCAATCTTTGGGCACGCGTTTGAACTTTAGTACGGCTTACCATCCACAGACGGACGGTCAAAGTGAGCGTACTATCCAAACGCTAGAAGACATGCTACGTGCATGTGCGATCGATTTAGGTGGTAACTGGGATAAAAACCTACCCCTGATCGAATTCTCCTACAATAATAGCTACCACACCAGCATAAAGGCTGCGCCTTTTGAGGCATTATATGGTAGGAAATGTAGATCGCCTGTTTGTTGGGCGGAAGTAGGAGAGGTCCAATTGTCGGGACCAGAGATTGTTTTCCAGACAACGGACAAGATTGTCCAGATCCGGGAACGTCTCAAGGCTGCCCGCGATAGGCAGAAAAGCTACGCTGATCCAAAGCGTAAGGATTTTCACTTCGAAGTGGGTGAAAAAGTATTACTTAAGGTGTCACCCTGGAAGGGGGTGATGCGTTTCGGCAAGAAGGGCAAGCTGAGTCCGAGATACATAGGACCTTTTGAGGTCATTGAACGAGTCGGATCAGTTGCCTATAAACTAAACTTGCCTGAAGAGCTCAATGGAATTCACAATGTGTTCCACATCTGCAATCTCAAAAAAGTGCTTCGCCGACGAATCGTTGGTGATTCCACACACAGATGTGCATATAGATGAGAGCTTAAAGTTTATAGAAAAACCCTTGTCGATTGAGGATCGGCAGGTGAAGAAGCTTCGCAGAAAACACGTACCGATTGTAAAGGTCAAATGGGATGCTCGTAGAGGTCCTGAATATACGTGGGAAGTCGAAGCTACAATGAAAGAAAAATACCCCTATTTATTTGAGTAAATCTCGGGTCGAGATTTATTTTAAGGGGGTGAGGATGTAACACCTCGAATTTTTGTGTCCAATGATGTGTTAACACGTGTCATTTGGTTACACGTGGCATCTATAATAAATAAAGGACTAATTTTGACAAACCTTGAAAGTATATAAATTCGAGGGTTATAAATGTCAACAAGGGTAAATATACTGTATAGTATCCCTAAATAATGCTTAAACCTTCAAACGAATAAATTATAGATCGTACAAATATAAAACGCGGAAGAAAGTGAGAGATTACAAACTACAGGGGTTAACTGCGTCAACATGTTAATAATACCTCTGAGTGACCCTTTAACGTTCCAAAGACTTTGTAACGGTATTATACCCTCACTAAAATAATATATATAAATTTCGCGAAATTTCGATATGAAACGAGAAAGATACGATCGAATTCGTAAGAAGAAGGGTTAAAAGCGTCAACAGTGAAAGTTAAGGCTTTCCAAAATAACTAATAAATAAACCGGGGACTAAATAATGCGGGTAATTAACACGAGGCCCCTATCGGTAAATAACCGAGGGCCAAACCGCAAAGTTAACCCTTCAGAACCGAAAGGTCAGGTGAATCATTACGAAAGATTTCGTTATTAATGGCCCGATTCTAATAATCATGACAAAAGATTTTAAAAATCTGAAAAACAGACTTCACGCGACCCGCGTGAAGGATGGGCTTAAGTGTACGCGGGCCGCGAGCCTCTTAAATAACTCGCCTGATTCTTAACCTTTAGGCGACCCGCGTAAAAGTGTATGGGAACTCCCATGCGGGTCGCGTAAAGTGCCCAGATGCAGAAACCTTGTAACTACTTGGCTTTTGGCACCTTTGAACGATCATTTGATTAATTATGGAGCATGGGCACCCTACAAATGACCCATATCACTTAGGGAACACCTACCATTACCCCTGGTCAGATGGTAGTGCTTGCAATGATCAACAAAGCTTGGCATTGGCTATAAATAGCATGCCTTAAGCATAACAATTCACACAACTCAAAAACACTTATATCTGATCATTCAAGAGCTCTCTAGCTTTCCCTTCTGTTCTCTCATCAAGACTTAACTTCTGTAAGTCGTTCATAACCATTTTGGTTTCACATTTCCATAGTTATAGCCTATAAACGCAACCGTCGTAACTAACGGTTGTCATTGCAATATCTTGCAAATGATTCAGTCTTATGACGAATCAAAAGTGGTTATGAGTTGGTATTTATGTGGGTATTAAACCTCTAAAATGGTTCCCCCTGATCACCACTCTAACTATGTCAAATGTCGAGTCAAACGTGCGGTTAAAAAGTCAACAGAAAGCTATTTTGGCGATTTATGCATAATCTGTAATATATATGATATGGAACCTGTTTTGATAATCATAAAACATGATAATAAGTATATAAACATGTTTGCGCTCGTTTGAATCGATCATTTACTATATAGAACCGGTTCGGAGCCGAATGTCGCAAAAGTTTGACTTTTGCTTTGACTTCAGTTCTGACCCGTTTTAGTGAGGTATAAATATACCTTAGGACTCTCCTAGGACCAGGTCACATGTTGGTATACGCCTCTGTGGTCGGTTCATGAGTTATCCGAGTCTTTTACGTATTTCCGTCATTCGCCTAAAAGTTGACCGTAACGGCCTTTTGAAATTAAAACGAGTATTTCGGACACGTGAACGGACCAAAACCTTGCTTATTAAATTATAAGCATGTCCTTAAAGTTTCACGTCAATCCGAAGTCTAGAATGAGAGTTATGCTAAAAGGCGCACTTTTAAGAAAGTTTTACAATTAACGGCGCAATTAGCATAACGCCCATCTAACCCAAGTTTTCGTCACCAAAACTTTTACCCACTGTGGTAAAATAATATTTTGGGAATTTTAAAGATTTTTAATAATTTTTACCTTGCTCATAACCTGCGGTTATGGCTACGGTTCGGTAAATACCGAATATGCCCTTTTTGGCCAAAACGGGAGTTCTACAAGGTCTTTTGACCCGATTCCAATTGCCACTGGTTTTAAATAATAAATAAAGTATTTTAAGCTTTATAAGCTGTTCGGGAAACTCAGATTTCCTGTAGAACTCGAAAAGCCCTTTTTAAAGTCTTTAAAATGACCGAAAAGCCCCTTCGGGGCATAATATAAACTTAAACTCGTTACGGGCATTACGGAAGGTATCCTACTGATATCAAAATACTTTTAAGGCATATTGACTTAGGAAATAAGCGTACGACTCTTATGGTTAACCGTTTCGCCTATTTGCGCACACGGTACGGCCCACGGAACTAGTTTTCGTGCAATAGCCGATATGGGTCAAATTATATTATTTGAACCCCAAAATCCAGAGTATGAACTATAAACCCATATAAAACAAGTCACTGAACTTGTTGGGTCCAAATCATACTCCATTCTCGGTTTTCGCCTTTTCGTGCGAATTAACCATATCTATATATCGGAATCAACCGGTTTAAGCTACGGCTACTACAAGTACCGTTAGGATTCTAAGAGGTTAATTAAAACCTTCGTTCCAGATTAGGAGCCCCAGTAAAAGCTATCGGTGACTTGATCTAAATTAAGGATTTATACTTGCAAAGGTAAATACTTTTGACTTATTTCCCCTATATGGGCTTGGGTTACGGTATACTAATACCGCTTGATTGAGCATTATATACTTCCATCGCTTTGGTGGTTAATTGATTAAATATGATCGGCTCATTTAAACAGTTTTGTTGCTTATAAGCCTTTGGGGGGTTTAATGACCGTTATCCCGGATATCCTCGGCATCATTTTACGAAATGGCCACGACCATCGACATCCCGGTGTAGGCGTACACCCGGTATAAAGTGTCGACATTAAAAACTAAAAGACGTAGTCGTTGGTTTCTGTACTACGGTTTTACGCAAACGTGGTGTGTCTATAAATCTTTAACCCGGCACGACCCGGGCTACTGAACGCATAAAAGAACATGTAAAACGTTCACAAGATTATTATGAATTTTCCCAAGTTATAAAAGAGTTTGTGCCTTGTGCATTCAAATCAATTTTAACAAACGTTTTCAAATGTGTCAGTTGAATGTATTTACCAGTGTAAACTGACGTATTTTCCCCAAAAAGATTAAGTGCAGGTACCTAAACGTAATTGGCTGGTATTAGCTCCCTAGCGTCGGGATAAGCCTCGCAAGCTTGATTGCAGTATCTAATGGAACAATACCTTACTTTTATTTTCGATCCACTGTGGATATTCAACTCTGTAATACATTGATATTATGATCAGAGGTTGAAATTTATATATTTATCTTATGCTTCCGCTGTGCATTATATAATTGTGTGGTTTGACTATAGTGTTGCCAACATCGTCACGGTAATCCCCCACCGGGCCCACCGGTGAGACACGTGGAAATCGGGGTGTGACATTTACCATGCGTATACGGGTCGTATACTGTTTATACGGCCGTATACGACTGGTAAAAAATATTTTTACCGATCGTATACTATGTATACGATGATTGTATACGGGTCGTATATTGTTATACGGCCCGTATACTATGGGTAAAAAATGGTAAAAATTGGTTTATTCTCTTTAATCTATTAGAACGATCCTTGTCTTGAGAACCTGATTCTAATTTAAACAATGGAATTTGTGGATCAACAGAAACATTCACGAACCACAATGGACTGAGACTCATACCACTAGCAGAAGAACCCGACACGTCTTCTGTGATGATTCGAAACATTCCGAATCACTGCCGTTTTTCTCTTCCGGTTACCAGGCCTATCATCTCCGTCTATGTTTGGTTTCAGCTACTGGAGTGAAATATTTGTTGGAATTTGTGGATCAACTGAAATAACTGAATACAACCGGTCAAATCACACACTATATAAAGTGTAAAGACTGTTTGTCGGGTTTCCAACGTTCTACAGCACAAGTTCATCACCGGTTTCTACAGCACAAGTTCATCACCGGTTTCTACAGCACAAGTTCATCACCGGTTTCTACAGCACAAGTTCATCACCGGTTTCTACAGCACAAGTTCATCACCGGTTTCTACAGCACAAGTTCATCACCGGTTTCTACAGCACAAGCACATACGTCTTCTGCTAGTTACTCTTTTCTTCGATTTCAACAAATCTTTGAAGGTCTTAAGTGATGGACGATTTCAACAATACGTTCACGAACCACAATGGACTCAGACTCATACTACTAGCAGATGAACAAGGACCATTCACCTTTTTCAACCTACCAAAACACCAAAATCCGTACCGGTGATTGTTTATCCATACTATTCTTCATAGCCATATTCCCACTCACAAGTTGTTGATACTGAGCTTCCTGATACATACCGTTCGTAAGTAACTTTTCGTGCACTGAACCTTCAGTTGTGTACTCTTCAATCTTCTTGAGTATTTTTCTAACTTTATGCTTGCATCCACCACAGTGAATATTAACTTTGAGTGAAAGAGTTTGGAAACCGGACGGTCAAAACGAAGTAACTGTTGGAATTTGTGGATTTCGGTTGGTTCAGAAACTTAACAAGAGAAGCAACTAAAAAAATACAATTGATTTCTCTTTATGTTACGGAGAATGTTCTAGAAATTGAAGGAAAAGGAAAAGATTTGTTGAAATCAAATTCAACAGAGATAACTTAATACAACCGGTCAAATCACATACTATATAAAGATCACAGAGGTTTTTACCATTTTTTACCATATGTATACGAGTCGTATACGGTTTATACGGCCGTATACTCTCGGTAAAAATTTTTTCTACCGATCGTATACAATGTATACGAACGATGTATACGGGTCGTATATTGTTATACGGCCCGTATACTATAGGTAAAAAATGGTAAAAATTGGTTTATTCTCTTTAATCTATTAGAATGATCCTTGTTTTGAGAACCTGATTCTGATTTAAACAATGGAATTTGTGGATCAACAGAAATAACTGAAAATAACTGGAAAAACAAGGACCATTCACCTCTTTTAATGAATCAATGAAGATTGAATATGCACTAGGGTTTTTTCTCTTCCGGTTACCAGGCCTATCATTTCCGTCTACGTTTGGTTTCCTCAACGAAGAACCATCATCCATTATTTGCCCTTTTTCCTTTGGTTTCTGGTTGATTTTGAGGGTGAGGGTTTTGCATTGATTCCTGCGCTCAACTCATCTGCTTCCTGAATCTGAATCTGAAATTAACTAGACCCCTCAAGTTGTCATTCGTAACAACTAAGCGTCTGGAGAAGAGTATGTTGATATAGGAGAGTTGAACCCGACACGTCTTCTGTGATGATTCGAAACATTCCGAATAACTAGCAGAACCCGATCCACTTACATTCGAATAACGTTGAGAATCCACAACGCTTATGGCCAGATTCTTTCCTTCAATCTTGGCAAAATCAATGTCTGCTTGTTTTATTATCACGAAAGTACTGAACAACCGAGATAGGCACAATAACAACAACCATGATTTGGAGACTGATCGAAAGGCACGTTGTCTGACATCTTGATTTTGATTACCAACTCACCATATCAATTTCTAGGTAGTTAACAACGCTAATTAGAAAAAAACGTGATTCATATACACAACGGTCTCTTTGCTTCGTCCACTAGAACTATTTGTGTATGCATTCTTTTGGTAGTTAACAACGCTAATTAGAAAAAAATCTGTAAAATTAATCATATCGATTGCTATAACAGGATGGATGTGACATACACAGATAGATAAGCTGTCACAGTTGTCAAGACTGTTTTTCGGGTTTCCAATGCTCACACAGGGTGATAAACAACGCTGATACGAACACATGTGTTTCGAAATAGGCTTTGTTCTTGGTTTAATGAAGTTACACGTAACATCTACTTATATTGAGATTTAAACAATGCCCACCTCAACTGAGATAACGGACATCCATCAAGCTCAAAAGAAAACTTGTGTTTCCCATAGTCACAAAAGAATGCGGTTTGTATTTCGCATAGCCACCGTTTCCGTAGTAAAAAACGGTTGCGGTTTGTATTTCGCATAGCCACCGTTTCCGTAGTAAAAAACAGTTGGGTTTGCATATTCAATCTTCAATACTTCATTAAAGTACCACTAGTAGAAGAACCGGACATGTCTTCATGTTACGGAGAATGTTCTAGAAATCGAATTTAACAACTATGACAGCTTATTAAAGGTAGCAATCACCTCCAATCATTTCATGGTCAAATCACACACTATAAAGTTTAAAGTTATCGTGTGTTGTAGTTTGGAAAGATGATCGAATAGAGATCTGAATAACAAACTGTGGAGAACTTGTTTGTGTCGGGTTCTTCTGCTAGTTACTTGATCAACGGACTGATCGGTAACGTTACTCTACTTGTGCTCTGATTTAAGCGGCGTGTTCCGATCAACGTTGTTTAAAGGTGATGAAGAGTTTAGAAACCCTAGAATGATGGTGTTTTTACGGGAAACAACGTGATAACTGAAAAACATCAATCTATACGGCCCGTATACAGTTATACGACCCGTATACATTTGGTAAACATCAAAAACCTCAGAAATAAATCCATTGAGCCGTATACTTTTTATAAATCGTATACACTTGTATACGGCTCGTATAACTATATACGGGCCGTATATAATAAAATAAAAAAAAACATTCTCTGCGCATTTTCCTATTCAGAAACATTCTATACGGGCCGTATATTTTGTATACGGCCCGTATACAATAAGTATGTGAAAATAAGATCTAGAGGGTGTGGAAATAAGGAGGGCCTACGTTTATTTGGTTTGGTGTGTGTACGTGGTGGAGTGGTAGGTCGAAGTTAATCATCACAGTTTTGATGATTCATTGCCCAAATGCTGCAAAACCCAACGTCAAGTTAAAACACTTAACCTCCAATAAAAGAGCATAACAATTAAGTTGACTTTTTAATGAAAACTATAATTAATCAAATTTACTGATAATTAAAAATAATAACAATAGTTCTAATACAAATATTTGAAATGAATTTTGCCATATCGTAAGATACAGTTAAAAAGAATAAATCGAATTTGATTTAAAATTTGTGGCACTCCGCATTCCGCAATAGGGCTAAAATTCCAACTCTTGATTATGTTCTTTTTTAATACGTTTTATATGTATGAGTCACTTCACATGTGTATACGTTATGCTATTGAGTTAAATCGGATATGTAAAAATGCGGTTTTTATATGGTTAACACATCAAATAACGCTAAGACTAATTTGTTCGATGTTTACAATGTACCCGCACAGCAACGCGCGTGGGTCTAAATACTAGTTAATAAAGGAAATGAAATGAATAGTGATTTTAAAATTATAATAATATATAGTTTTTTTAATACTTTTATTATTCTAATATTATTATAATAATAGTTATTTTCTTTACTTTTTCACTTTAATCTTTTTTTTTTCATATCAAAGGTTGGGATAAGCTTGGTGTCAACCGGTATCGAACCAGTATTGGTATCGAAAATACCGGGGCGGTCCTGTTCGTTATCAGTACATGAAGGTAAAATCTGGCACTAATACAGAAAACGTCAAAAGTTGGTGCCGAATTGATATTGGAAATCTTTTAGTTTGTGAAATTCAGTGTTGCTACCCGGTATCGAACAGCGGTACCATTTGCTCATCCCTGATCATGGTTACCGTACGAACAACGGTATCGTACAACTTTTTTTTTTTTTTGTTGATTTTCTTCAACTTTTATTTTTTTTCTTTTTTTAGTTTCAGGGGTAGGGATGAGCTCGGTGCCAACCGATATAGAATCGGTACTGATACCGAAAATACCGGTTACAGTACCGGTATATGAAGGTAAAAAATGGCAGTAAACCGGTACCAGGAATGCCAAACGTCGGTACCGAATTGGTACTTAAGATCTTTCGGTTCGGCAAATTTGGTACCGGTACCCAGAACAATTTGCTCATCTCTGACCACGGGTTTCATACGAACAACATCGTTACCATATAATTTTTTTGGTTGATTTTCTTTCTGTTATCTTTTAGTGTTTTTTTCTACATTTTCTTTTTATTCTTGTCAGCAGTTCCGTTTGTAACACGCTTGTAATAATTTCAAAACACATATAAACACAGATTAAATAATAAAAGAAATTCGCCGCAACGCGGCGAAGTCCTTTAAACCTAGTAATATTCAGAGTAAACAAAAACACAAGCAAACATTATTTTGTAAAATCTGTAAACAAAAAGCATTTCTTCCCTAGAAATTAAATACCATGAAAACATATTTCAATCATGTTTCGAATAAATTCTTTTACAAACTCCAAATTGTTTAAGACGATAACCATGTCATAGGTATTTTCTTTCTTTCTATCTTTTTTTTAAAACAAAATGTTCGTGAAAAAACTGGTTTGTACAAAATTGTGTTATAACTTATAAGTTTATAAGTGGAAATTGTGTTTTACGATGAATTTTTTGCAATAATAGGTGGTTTGAACCACAAAAGAGTGGCATTAGGTGCTCATGCATATTGTTTACACTTTTAGGTAAGTTGCAAGTTGATATAGCGACCTTCAATGAAGTATTCTGCAAAATCTGCCAAGTTCTGCAAAAGCTGCAAAAGATGTTGAAGGTTGCAGCTTGATACAGCGATCTTCTGAAAGTCGCTGTTTGATGTTACAATGTTATAGAAAGTCGCAGAATCATACTACAAGCTTATTGAAGGTTGCTGTTTCATAATACAAGCTTATTGAACGTTGCTGTTTCATAATACAAGCTTATTGAAGGTTGCTGTTTCATACTACAAGCTTATTGAAGGTTGCTGTTTCATACTACAAGCTTATTCAAGATCGCTGTTTCATGTTACAAGCTTATTCAAGATCGCAGTTTCATGTTACAAGCTTATTCAAGGTCGCTGAATGGTGTCACAAGCTTATTAAAGATCGCAGAATGGTGTCACAAGCTTATTAAAATAACTGTCATGTTTGCAGAATTTACATGCAACTTTCGTTTGCTAGTAATAGGTGACTGTTTCACCTTGTTGTCTTTTTGCAGCATGAAATGTGAGTGGTTAATGTAAAGGTGATATGACTAAACCCTAGGCTCTCATATGATATGGAATCAAACCTGCTAACTTGAATAGTTTTGTGTAAGAATTCAACTGTAGTGTAAGAAAAATACTGTCTTTCAATATGAATTTGAAAAATGATGCACAGATTGAAGTCTTTACATATGAACATAAAGCAAAGCATTCGAGATACATTTTCAATATCAAACGAAGCTTCAATCCTTTCATTACCGATAAATATTCAGTCAACTTTTATCAGCCGAAGATGAATTTTGAATGTCATCCTGGTCCTCTTGATGCATCGGTGTTGTTCTTGGACAAGAATCACCATGCGTTTGAGGTATTAAAAAATCCAACAGCGTATGATGAGCCAATAAATATTAGACGATCAGATCGATCGTTCTGGCAGTATATGAAAGAAAATCTGGTTGGTGGAAGGGTAGAAGGTTTAATACATGCAGCAGGATTCAGCGGGATACTGCAAATTGGGTACAAGTATGTAGACCACTCATTAATAACTGCGTTGGTTGAGAGGTGGAGGCCAGAAACTCACACGTTTCACCTTCCTTTTGGAGAAACGACTGTGACATTACAGGATGTCAACGTGTTGTGGGGGCTACCAATAGATGGGTTGCCTATTTCTGGGGCTGACACTGGTATGTCGATGTATACTGTAAGAGACAAGTGTCAACTGGTGTTGGGGTTTACCCCTGAGGAAGCTGATGTGAGGGCAAAAGGGTTAAGTCCTCCCGAGTTTTACAACAAATAACGTCCGATTTTTCTGAAAATGAAGCATCAGATGAAGATTGCATTTTTCGTGCACGTCAAATAATATTTTATTTGATAGGGTGCACAATCTTTCCTGATAATGCAAACCACCTGATTGATGTCAAATTTTTAGAATTTCTCGTAGACTTGCCCGCATGTTCGGGATATAGTTGGGGCAGTGCTGTGTTAGCTCACCTTTACAGAAACCTTTGTAATGCTACAACACCTAATGCTATAGCCATTACTGGCCCAGTTGCACTTCTACAAGTGTGGGTTTGGGAGAGGTTTCGTTGTTTTGCTCCTGCTGTTGCCCGGTTCCAGTACAATGCCCCTGCTCGGTAGTGTGAATTGGAAATAATTAAATTTATTATTTGGTATCTATATAACACTATGTTATTTTTTTATTTATCCTTTTAGGTGGAAGGGAAGCTTAACGTGTACAGATGTTTCCACACATTGCCTGAGAACATATAGATCTCAGCTGCAATCTATGACCGAGGCAACGGTATGTTTGTTAGTTGTTGACATATAAAATTTAAGTTTGTTTGAACACGTTTCTAAAGATTGGTTTTTTTTTTTGTTTCAGTTTAATTGGAGACCATACGACGACATTGTGGGTAGACTCCCCGATATATGTCAGAGTGGTATGGGAATTTGGCGGAGTTGTTGCCCTCTACTATACTACTCGGTTGTGGAGCATCACTATCCTCAACGAGTGATGAGACAGTTTGGCATGTTCCAGTATATACCTAACCCAATTGCCATAGATAATAATGAGCATGCTAGGCTTCATTCCATGAACCGGAGCGGGAAAACCGGCTGGAACTGGTTAAGTCGTCACGCATCGTATGTTTCTCAGTGGGAGGCACGTCATCAAAACTTGGTCACCGGGGAACTCATGACATCTGTTGGAGTTGCCAGTGATTACATGCCGTGGTACATGGAACATACCGTGTTATATGTGTTTAACCCACAGTTGCCAGCTGGCCCTACGAGCGGTTTTCAAGACGAAGGAGCAAGGGCCCAAATGATGGTACATACAAGTTTAAAATTATTGAAAGTTACCTTTATTATTGTTAGTAAAAAAATTAATTATTAATTATTTTTTTGCAGTCGGAGACGATGGGTCTAATTCGCCGATCTGAAGATGTGGACGTTATTCATGGTGCGGCGTATCGGGCCCTTGAGATGTCTAATGTTCCACAATACACACAATATCCGACTCATCTGTCACAGGAGCCGGTGGACCTTGTTTCATATCCTCGTACACAGAGGGTAGGGAGGCCCCGACGTCGTGGTCGTGGTGGTAGAAACGTTCAAGAGGCCGGGACATCAAATTGGGGCCCAAACTTCGAAACAGGGGGGGATCAGGATCCGGTGGTAACGAAGATGTAAATTTTGCGGAAAACTTTGGTGTGTCACATAACGTTGGCACTATGTTTGCGGATGCTAATATAGCGCCAAACAATGATAATACTGATATGGGTGGATCATGGCAGTTAGTGTTGGCTACGACATGCTCCGAGGGTTTTGACGTCGGTGACTTATTGAACCCCCAACAGAATGATATGGGTAACAACAATCAGTTTGTAGACCCAAACATAAGTCAGGCGGGGTTTTTTAGCCCCTCGTCATATATGATGGACCCCAACACAAGTCTGGCAGGGTTTGTTACCCACGCGTCACAGATGATAACATTTATGCCGGAGACCCAAACTGACTATCAGTACTGGCCCCCAAACCAAAGTAACGAAGATCACCGGAACCGTTATGCAAATGTTGAACCAAACCCCTTAGACTGGAGTCTCGACTTTAACCTGTTTCTACCACCGAATGACCCATAGAATGTAATACATTGTGAAATAAATATATTGTGTTTTTTGTTGTTGTTATTTGTGCAGTATATTTTATTATTATTTTATTGTTGTAAGTAAACTGATACTAAAAATACACATAAACCAACACAATCATGAGGTATTTATATTTGTTTATCATTAAGGGTATAAAGGACATTTCACAATTTTTAACTAATAAACATTTTTCTCAAAAAGAAAAAGTATTTTTAATTCAATTTCCACCCACTATAAATACCCCTACCATAGGGAATGAGAAGTCCACAAAAACCACAACCACCTTTATGGCTAACCAAGGTGACAATCAAGTAGCTGATGAGCAAAACAATTCGCATGTGGTCCAGAGAAAGTCATTTTCGATTCTAAACAAGTTAAGACGTCCAACCGGTCGTTCTAGCACTTCGTCTTTTCCAAAGCCGACCCAGGTCGTCCTAAATAACCCTGGGTCGTCCGCTCAGTCGAGTAAACCTGGTGGCAGCCCTCCAGAAAGAAAAAATTTTGCATTTCCAACCGAAAATTCCGAAAATTGGTCAAGGGATACCGTTGATTTTTACCTAAACCGGGTTTCTTCGTGTCGTATGCTAGGGTGAATAAGGACTTGGGGCATTGGCGTTGTGTCGCCAGAGGTCGTTTCCTCTCGTTTTGAGGGGGGGGGGCAAAACGGCCAAAAAGCCATTTTTGGCTTTTTGTCAAAAAGGGCCAACCTTGCGTTTTCTGGGTCTGTTATCTCACCGGTGCGTCGCAGTTCGCCATCACCGGGTTTCTTCGTGTCGTATGCTAGGGTGAATAAGGACTTGGGGCATTGGCGTTGTGTCGCCAGAGGTCGTTTCCTCTCGTTTTGAGGGGGGGTAAAACGGCCAAAAAGCCATTTTTGGCTTTTTGTCAAAAAGGGCCAACCTTGCATTTTCTGGGTCTGTTATCTCACCGGTGCGTCGCAGTTCGCCATCACCGGGTTTCTTCGTGTCGTATGCTAGGGTGAATAAGGACTTGGGGCATTGGCGTTGTCTCGCCAGAGGTCGTTTCCTCTCGTTTGGGGGGGGGGGGGGCAAAACGGCCAAAAAGCCATTTTTGCCTTTTTGTCAAAAAGGGCCAACCTTGCGTTTTCTGGGTCTGTTATCTCACCGGTGCGTCGCAGTTCGCCATCACCGGGTTTCTTCGTGTCGTATGCTAGGGTGAATAAGGACTTGGGGCATTGGCGTTGTGTCGCCAGAGGTCGTTTCCTCTCGTTTTGAGGGGGGGGGGGGGTAAAACGGAGGCTTTTTGTCAAAAAGGGCCAACCTTGCATTTTCTAGGTCTGTTATCTCACCGGTGCGTCGCAGTTCGCCATCACCGGGTTTCTTCGTGTCGTATGCTAGGGTGAATAAGGACTTGGGGCATTGGCGTTGTCTCGCCAGAGGTCGTTTCCTCTCGTTTTGAGGGGGGGGGGGCAAAACGGCCAAAAAGCCATTTTTGGCTTTTTGTCAAAAAGGGCCAACCTTGCGTTTTCTGGGTCTGTTATCTCACCGGTGCGTTGCAGTTCGCCATCACCGGGTTTCTTCGTGTCGTATGCTAGGGTGAATAAGGACTTGGGGAATTGGCGTTGTCTCGCCAGATGTCGTTTCCTCTCGTTTTGAGGGGGGGGCAAAACGGCCAAAAAGCCATTTTTGGCTTTTTGTCAAAAAAAGTGGAAATTGATATTTAATAATTTAATACAAGTACGATAAACAATTACACGTTTTATTACATGTAAGGGTGAATAAGGACTTGGGGCATTGGCGTTGTCTCTCCAGAGGTTGTTTCCTTTTGTTTTGGGGGTGAAAAACGAGCTGCATAAAACTCATCCGCCATCTCTCGTCTGTATTTCGTGCAAGCCTCGACAAGATCTCCCCCAATCCCGACGTCCTCGTCATTAACCAGTTTACTTAAGAACATACAAACTAACACCCCTGAATCTGGTCCTGGGTTTTCCTTTTGATGTTGGCAAACTTCAGTATGTGTCACCATTGTGTTTTCCACATGTGGGCGTCCAGAATGTTCCCAGTATGCAATTTATTCCAAAAATTTTTTGAATAACGATTCAAATTTTATTAGGGTTGGGTATACCCTAACTTGAATCAAGCTTGACCTATCAGAAACACTTGAAGTACACGTCCCAGTAAAATACAAAGTAAGGTGAAGTGTCCGCGTATCAACACGAACCATGAACCAGTCTTGAAGGTCAACACAGATTGGAATATAAACCTGAGACAAAAATAAATAAGTTAAACGTATTTGGTTTAAAATATACAGTGGGGGATGTAAGTGTTACCGTATCGATGTCCCAAAATGGAGGGTAATGTTCCTTTAATCCAATAGCAAAAGGTAACGCACGATGGTTAGGATTCTCTTCCAAAAGGTCGAGAAATTGAGGTGGGAGAATCGTCTATGGAAACAGTTGTTCTGGTCTTTTGGATTTTTTTATTAAAATCCATCTGAACCTCATCATTCTCGTCACCCACCCACACACATTCTACAACGGTGAAAGTTTTATAACATAAGAATACAACTAAATTTTCGGAGGGTTTTAATAATTTATACTCCCTACCAGTGGCGACAAGTAACCGTAGTTCTCGTATCCAAGTAGGGCACCCCAAAACTCGGACCTGAGTTGTCTCCCTCCAAGGAATCCGCTATATCAGAAAGAAGAATCTCCGTTATGATAGAACGCCATTACATTTTTTGACCACGATCTAGACTCTTCTGTTGGGTAATAATACCAGCGTGTCTTTCTGGGGATCTTTTCCGGGGGGTATCAGGGACTTCCTCCAGCTCCAATAACGAGTCTTCAGGGTCCCCCATTTGTTGTGTGTCGTTGGTGCAATTCGAGATGGGGGTATGAGTGACTATTTATCCAGAGATGTTATACTAGGTCGCTGTTTCATTCAGAGATGTTATACTAGGTCGCTGTTTCATTCAGAGATGTTATACTAGGTCGCTGTTTCATTCAGAGATGTTATACTAGGTCGCTCTTTCATCCAGAGATGTTATACTAGGTCGCTGTTTCATTCAGAGATGTTATACTAGGTCACTGTTTCATTCAGAGATGTTATACTAGGTCGCTGTTTCATTCAGAGATGTTATATTAGGTCGCTGTTTCATTCAGAGATGTTATACTAGGTCGATGTTTGATACAAAGATCTTCTAGTAGGTCGTTCTTTCATCTATAAAAGGCCCTCCATTGGTACCACCTCATCACTCTTCTTTGCAATACCATTTCGTAGTAATGGATAAGCGCAATGGTAAGAAACGGTTACCTCCTTTCTCCCACTTTCAAAACAATTGCTTGACTGAAGAAGACATGAAAGCTATGTTGGAATGGGAACTACCCCCAAAGGTTACGGTTCTGGAGGAAGGAATGAAATCAACAAAATCGGAACCTGTCGAGGAAGGAGGATCGTCTTCCGGTGCAGTTGTGAATCAGCAACTGGCGAAATAGAAGGACGTTTGTGGAAGAAATAAACAGGTTGAAGAAATCCCCGTTGTTAAAAAAGTTTGGACCTATGACAATCAACAGTTTGATTTCAACCCTAACCCGGAGGAGGATTACGACCCAGAAGTCCTGAAGGAAGCTTGGAACTATGAGGAAGAAGAAGAAGATTGGTCCTGTGTTTGGCACAACCCATATTCTGGAGAAGAGTCAGACTCGGAACTATCATCTAGAGGTGACTGCCATTGGAAATAGGGTTGCTCCTTTTCTATCATGATGTTTGTTGTAGTGGTGTTTACTTGAAAGTTTTTTGTCGTTTTCTATCTCTTTAGTGGAAGAAGGTTATTATACTTTATTGTATCAGTAGGTTATTTTACTAGTATTAGAATAACTACCCACCCCTATACTTCTCCTGTCTATAAATACCACCTATCACCCAAATATGTCTTCACATCTTTACCTCACCCCACTAGTTGTTCGGATGGCAGATGGTGATAACGAATTACACATTCATTTTCATTTGCATATACATGAAGGGGAGCCAAACCCTGCAAATGTTGAACGACAACCTATTCGTAACTCTGTTGTACCACAACCCAACAATAACTCGCTCCCCCCACAATCCCTCCGTTACTCCGGTGATCCTCTTCCCAATGACAATAGTGCTTTGCTCTTCGCTAGACACCAGGCGAACCGTCCTGCCGCTTCACCCCTCGACCAACATCCTCGCCCACCACCATATGTTGAACATCAAAATCGAAATCCTACCTCCTTTATGCAACGACCTCAACGTCCTTGGATTATGCAGAACCCTAACCCTGCATCGTCAAGGGTTTTAGAACCATACCCCTCGATATGTAGGTTTGGATGCATCTACCATAGCTTGTGCTACCACCAATACGACAGTGATCGTGACTCTAATGCGTTATCAGATGACGCCGTCGTTAGTGATGATCCATGGGAACAATATCGCAACATTGACAGCGACTCTGATTCATCCTTTTGATTCCAGAGCATGACTCGAATGCGTTATCAGATGACGCCATCGTTAGTGACTTAGGGGTTCCTGTATTGGTAGATGTATTGTGTGTTCGTGAATTCTCCTAAATTAAAATAAAACGCGTAATGTTCTTTGATGTTTATATTATTGTGATGGTCAATGTAAAAGATTGTGAATTTTGTGTTTTGTTATTGAATTTTTCTTAAATTAATAGTCGTAAAAACTCATTTTTTTGGAACACATCTCTTAATTGTTAAATTACACCAATTGAGAATTCAAACAGAAATACCAAACACAAAACATAGGAGGATACACCTAACAGTTAACATTAAAACCACAAAAAGATACTAACTTAACGTCGGCCACAGGTCTTCCTGTTGTGCCCGGTTTCTCCGCATCTGCTGCATCGACGTGCCTGGGGTTCATCGTGGTAGTTAACATCCATCTCGTTTTGAATTCTTCTTGAACGAACCCTGCCTCGATGTGTTTTGACCCTCGAAGGGTCCCCTTGAATTGTCCAGTCCGCTTCTTCCCACTCATCTTTGTGTCCCAGGGTGAAAAAATGACCGCTATACTGTTCCTGATAGGTGGTGGTGTGGAATATGGAGTGGGTAACGTCATGTGGTTGCTCACCCCTCCAAGCGCAAACGGAGATAGCATGGGAACAAGGGAATCTAAGCATTTGCCATTTCTCGCATGAGCACCGGTGGCGTCTGTATTCAACGTTGTACTCGTTTCCACCGTCATCATTGGTTTCTTCCCTTGAAACCACCGCGTAACGACCTTCTCTGACATCGTAGACGGACACTTCATGTTGCATGGCTACGGAATGCAACTTCTTAAACCTGGACCAAATTCGATGGGGTAGAGGGGTATTGCAGCTTTGGGCCATCTGCGCGTGGCGAGCATACTCTGATACGTCCTTGGTGAACGTATAATGAATCAAGGCTTTTACTGGCAGCAATCTTGCTTCCCGTAAGACATTATTCATAGACTCAGATATGTTCATCGTAAGGTTACCCCAACGACGGTTTCCGCGGTCATGAACAATAGTCCACTTGCTTTTGTCGATGTCGTTCAGGTAGTTCCAAGCACCCCGATTTAACAGCTGCATTTCCCTCACAGCCCAAAGATACTTTCTTCGTTGACTTGTGCTCCCGATCATCCAACACAGCTTCCTAAGAGATTTGGTCTTGAAGCTACCACTAAAATTGCTTCTGACATGCCGAAGACAATAACGGTGGTAGGCGTTTGGTTCCCTCCAATCCAGAAGGTTCTCCATCGCATTAATTATCCCGGCATGACAGTCTGATAGAACACAAATTCCACTGTTACAGTCTTTGGTGACGTATTCTCTCAAATTTTGGAAAAACCAACACCAACTATGCACCGTCTCTTCGTCAACTAGAGCATACGCCACTGGCATTATGTAGTGGTTGGCGGTTTTGGTTACAGAAACCAACAACTTACCACGGTACCCTCCTTTCAAGTGTGTGCCGTCCACAGAGATGACAGGCTGGCAAAGATGAAACGCGCGAATAGAAGGACCAAATGCCCAAAAAACATATTTGAATGTTGGATGTCCTGTAGCCGAGTGCGGGTGATGAAACCATGTAACCACCGTACCAGGGTTTCGAGACTGAAGCCGTAACACGTACTTTGGCAGCTCCTGAAAGTTGCTTTCCCAGGTTCCATATATCCTCTCAATTGCCTTTCTTCGTCCACGCCACGCCTTCGTATACGTAACATCGACAGACGTCGCTTTCTTTATATGCGTCTTGATGTGTTTCACCTTCAACGCAATGTCTGTACGAATTTTTGGCAGGATGTGTGCAGCGATATCCTTAGATCTAAGGCACCTGTTGTTGTTACGTACCACCGTGGAATAACAACTGTGGGCAGGCGCCCAGTTGGTAATTTGCCAAAGGTGTTGGTGTTTCTGTTTTGATGTCGTTGCACGCCATTCACACAAAGGAGCATGAGGGAAAGGGTTTTTAAAATTTTTGTTTCTCGTGTAGCATTTAACTTTGTATAAAGTTGGTTTGCTATCCATCACAAAAATTTCCCTTCCACGGCGAATGTTCCATTCTCGGATAGCAAGGTCCACCTCCTGTTTTGACTTGAAATACATGCCGAGACGTATCTGTTTTACTTTTGGATTCCATGCGTCCATTGGATTATCTTCATAATCCGGACACATGTAATCCCTAAGTTCCTCGTCCTCGTCTGGGTCGTCATGTGTCGCTGGAATGATAGGCCTCGGCTGAGCCAGGGTCCACTCAGTGTGTTGGTTGACTGCAGCCTCGTCGTCAGAAGTACCATCGTCGGATGGTGGTGCCTCTTCACTTTCAGAACTTTCTTCGGTGCTGCAACTTTCCGAATCATCAAAACCGTCATTATTGTTGTCACCCACCAGAAACTGGGAGGACGGACCTACTATGTTATCAACAGGAGGCATCAAGTGGTGTTCTTGAGTTGTTTGCCCGTATCCCTCATCATCTTCATCAGAATCTTGGGTGTCAACAACATTACGTTGTGTAATGTCATGCAGAAGGTTTGTAAAACTCATGTGTTGGACAGGATTGACTGCCTCCCACTGAACATAGATCTCGGCAATGAAGTTGGTTTCCGATACTTCGGCTAAATAGTTCATTGTTGCAATACCATCATCGTTGAAAATTTTTGTTGTCTGAGATATGCCCTGAAACGTGTACCCTAGTAACAATGAAAGGCGCACTGATTCTTTCTGAAGTTGAACATGATTACAGATTGAATCCACCAATTCGTCATACGACAATTTATGTCGCATAAGGAAAGATGTTGTTAGCATGGATTGGTCAAACTGAACAGCCCCGTTAACAAAGGAAAACACACCGCCCCAATATAGTCTTACGAGGTATGGCCGAAAAGAATCCATTAACTAAGAAAGTGAAATGTTAAGAAATGTTAAGGATGAGTGGGTTGTGTAAGCTGGATTTCGTTTGTTAAGAAATGTTAAGGATGAGTGGGTTGTGTAGTGGGTTGAGAACCTAATACAACTAGTATTTATAGTGTTGGAGTAACAAGATAGTTGGTGGAGCCCACCATCTACTGGATGAATATACATATAATAATATTTTTTAAATATTCAAAAAAGTAAAAATGGTAGTTCTCTTAAAACAACTTTAAATACATTGAAATGGTTATTTGTTTCAACTAATCAGTTAGTCAGATTTTATTATTCGTTTGAAGTGGTTCTAATTTTTATTTTTTGAACCATCATTGAAATTAGGTTTACAACAAGGCATGTTACAACACCAAATTTATAAAGGTTTACAACATTACAATAGGATCTATCAAACTCGCAAATTACATAAATGTAGTACTATTTTAATTACATACAGGCAGAAATACAATGTTCACTTCGTACTATTTTAACAAATCATTTCTAATTGCAAGACTGTTTGCCGGGCTTCCAATTAGAACAGAAATACAGTGAATCTAAACCCGTCCCATTTCTTCATATATCGAGCTTCCTGATGCAACTTTTTTTGCGAAAGGAAATGAGAGGTCGAAGGTTAAGGATGCTGAGAATTCTGCAACCTCGGTGATGTTCGGCGAACAACATTACAATAGGATCTAAATCTCCTACCGAAAACGGGGGTGATGCCCCCACCAGAAGTTGCATAATAATTTACGGGAGGAGGTGGTAGATGAGAAATGCCTCAGCGTCTGCTAAATCTTTCATAAGACTCAATAGCAGACGTTGACGCATCCACAGTAGCAAATTTCATTATCTTCGTACACCTTACGGGAGGAGATGGTAGATGAGAATAATCTTTCTCCTCCACACAAGATCTTCCCACTTGATATACGAAAATTAAAACTGAGAAAAACATCATGACGAATGATCCAAGAGAATCATCATACATTGACCAAATTTTCCTATCGGCAGAAATATCAACCAACGAACATTTTTAATAAAGAACATCATACAAACACAATTTAAATTTCAACATTATATTTTTTAAACAAACACAGTATGTTGTTCACAACACACGAATTGTTGTGCATCTCTTATGTGTAGTTGGGTTATAAAACATAACATTTCAAATTTCAGAACCCATATCAACATTGCAATATCATTCTGCGACTTTAATAAGCTTGTGACACCATTCTGCGATCTTTATTAAGCTTGTAGTATGAAACAACAACCTTCAATAAGCTTGTAGTATGAAACAGCAACCTTCAATAAGCTTGTATTATGAAACAGCAAACTTCAATAAGCTTGTAGTATGATTCTGCGACTTTCTATAACATTGCAAGTTGATACAGCGACTTTCAGAAGGTCGCTGTATCAAACAGCAACCTTCAACATTTTTTGCAGCTTTTGCAGAAACTCTGATATTTGGCAGAATTGCTTCATGAAAGTCGCTGTATGGAACCACAACCTACCTAAATCTGAAAACAAAATGTTTACCCACCTAATAACACTCTTTTGTGGTGCAAACCACCTATTTATGCAAAAAATTCTTTTATGATTGGACGTCAATCTCATTAAACATTTGCTTTTCAGTTTGCGTGACAAGCTTTGTCTTCGAAATCTTGTCCAACATTGTGGGAAATCTTGATTATATTTAGATAGATGAGAATGGGACAAGTATTGGTAATGTCATTGTATACATAATTGTAAAACCGAGTTTAGTCATCGGTTTCATACCGTTTGGGTATCCATTTATTTAGTTTGTTTATTTGTTAAAGTTTATCTGTTTAGGACTTCCAACATTTCTTACTTTTTAATATTTTTATATAAAGTTATTACCAAGGAAATTAAAATTATAAAAACAATGTAAGTGGATTAGTAGATTACTCAATTATTCAAGACAAAAAAAAAATTGTAATAATAGAAAAGAAAAGTTTACATGTATGGTTGTGGTAAACTAGTATGTATATTTTGGATAATCGGAACATGTATCACCTAATACCATGCCCACAAATTTTTTAAAACAAATCTCCTACACAAATATTCGTTCACTTACCCATCCTTAATGTTTTAGATTTCAAGTTTACCTATCAGGTTCAATTTAGTTTTTTTTCCTTTAAAAAAAGGTTCAATTTAGTTTACCATCTCTAATCTTTGCAGCAACTCCTTATTATAATCTATTATATATAATAAACATGATAAATGAGGGCTTATGTGTCATGATATGGGGGGTTGCAAAATGATGTGGCATCACCTAAGACAACCTAGATTTTGGTTTTGGCTCCAAAACCATGGGTCAAAAATTTGTGTATATGGGTTGACGCGGGTCCGTATCATGTTATTATGACCCGACTTCAACTTTTTTCACTTCCCTTAGAAACCCTAATTTTTATCTCCATCATTCTGGTCGTTCATTCTCGCAAGGAATCAAGACTTCATAATCACCAAGAACCGCATCAACAATCAACATAATATGGTATTATTAATTGATTCTTGCTTCCAATTTCTTATTCTCCTTATGTTTCTTAACTTCTACAAGTTTTTTTTTCAAAGTTGTTTAGAATTTTGTTGTTTTTCGAACGGGGGGTTTTGATAAGAAGAGAGAGAGAAAGGCGGTGTCGGAGGCACGGCGCCGGCCTTTCTTCTCAACTCTGCTAGGTTTCCGGCACTATGTTCAGATTTGTCACTTTGTTCCGATCACCCGAAGACAAGTAATCGCTAGGGTTGGGTTCCGGCACTGTGTTCAGATCCTCAACTATCTAGGGTTTCGGCGAACTGTAAGTTTTTTGTGCTTCCTGTGCTGTTTTAATAGAATGTTTTTGTTAATTGGTTTATTATGCATGTGTTGTGTTAGAGATTTGTGGCATGCCGACTTTGGTATCGATCTTGGTAAGCTTTCTATCTATCATGATTATTATCTAGATCCATCCTTTGATTTTCGAAGCTTTAAAAATGGTTTTGTTTGTTTTGTGTTTCAACAGCCGGATTTTGTATTCAGCGTTTCCAAATCGAGTTTGGTTCATGCTTAAAACCAGGTTACTTCCCAATCTCGACCAGTTTTTTCATGCACCTCTTTCCTATTTTTTATTTACAATTTGACTAATTTTGCAATTTTTTATACGAATATGAGATTTAGTGTTTAGGGTTATCAGCTAATAGTGATGTTTTTAGTAGTGATTATTTATTAACATGTGGTTTGGGGTTGTACTGATTCTAAAGTGATGTTACTTCATTGGATTTAATATGTGTATACCACATGCTCGATGAAATGCCTTTGGGTATCTAAGATGATTCTGGTACTTGTGATCCTTTGTTAATCTACATGTTGATAGTTAACACAACATAGGTTACAGTCTGCTATTACACATATTCAAATGTTTAGTTTTGTACTTAAGTCTTCCATTGAAATATATGTTTTTGGGAAATGGATTTATGATTAACTATTCTATATTTGAGTTTTTAATTATTAGTTTTTGTCTTCTATATTGAAAGAATCAAGTTTTTTCATGGAAAACTTTTAATGGATTTTTGTTAATTTAATATTCCATTACAAATCCTATGTACAATTTCTTATTTTTAACTTTTTTTCTTAACTTTACAGTGAGGTCGCTTGATGGAGAATGGAAGGTTACGCTTGGAGGGTCAATAATAAAAACCAAAGAAAGCTCATTTATAGAGCTAAAAGGTTTCAAAGCTGATCATTTTACAACGCAAATTGTTTATGTTATTATCTTGAAGCAACTAAATCTGTTGTGTACAGGATTATGGATAGGGGTGTAAACGAGCCAGCCCGAGCCTGACTTAATTGAACTTTATATTGAGTCTAAAATATGGGGTGATAGCCATCGGTATAGAGGATCTGGTGAGTACATTCAGGTGGGTATCATAACACTATAACATTCAAGGGTTGCAAGTTGTTAGCAGGCTGAGTAGAGAATTAAGTAATGTTAAAAAAGCCGCTGGAATGGATTCCGATGTGTGAAGTGGGTATGTGACAAAACTTGAAATAGGGCTGCAGAAGATTAGAATATCGGGTTTTGAGAAGCATGATATGCAAGGAAACTTCTCCGAGTCGATAAAAATGTTTTTTAAATAAGCAGAGATAGAAATTCTGAAATTAAAGATTGATGAAAGAAAGGTATTAGCATCTGTTAGAGACATGACAGAGTATTTCTAGGAATACTGGACTGTGTTTGTGAGGAAGTCGGTCTAATGCAGGATAAAACCATGATGGGTTCTACAAGATCATTCAGGATTGCTCTGACCGCATCTTTCCCAGTTTTGGACCATTCAGTATGTTGTACGCAGGTATGACTAAAAAAACAGAACAATGGCATTATAAATCTTAATTTTTAGACGGAACAGATTTGTGATAAGAAAATAGTACCAAGTTTGTGTTGGCATGTGGAGGTGGCATACTGAATGTTTTGACGAATTAATAATGAGAGTTCAAACGGGTTGGTTTGCATCGACCCATGAGTCACCCATCAGCAAGTAAATGTGCATGTTAAATATGTGTTCTTATTTGTAGTTAAATAGATCACAGAGCAGGCCTAGGTATTGGTGACCAAGGATGAGGAACTGAATCCATGTCAAGGAAAAGTGAGTACATAAGTTGCCATATCTTTTGTTTTTATCTTATGGTATATGTTTGAGAAGCATTTATTGGTGACCCGGGATTATGATAATGGGCTAAGGGTATAAGGAGTGGGCGGCAAACCAGATCTGCAAATGGGTTCGTCGAGCGGTAACACCCCCGCCGACCCATTTGCCGATCGGTAAGGAAACCGAGCAGTGAACGTTTGCTGCACGGGAAGATGACCCATTTAACACATAATTTTAAAAAAATGAAAACAAAAAAAAAAGTTTACCAATTCAAGTGTTTAACCATTGCCAACACTTTTCAGAATAGTTTAAACTTTTGAGATGGAATGACATAGCACCCTCTGATTGGTTGATTTTGAAGTTTGCCACTTTCAAGTGTTTAACTACTCCCTTCACCCTAATTGCCACTTTCAATGTTGGTTACCCTATTTTGTCGTTAATTCTACCAATTCTTATACACATATAGGAACTTGAATGTGTGTTTCTTGATTAATACATTTTTAGACATTTTATACATGATTGTTGTTAGTATATGCAACGACGTCATTTGTTCAGTTAATTAAGTAGATCATTTGCGGATTCGTCTCCCTCAACATATAATAGAGGGATGGCAAGATGGGAAGGTTGCCGGGTTGGTTAACCGGTCAAAACAGGTCATCTTTCGTGCATGTCGAAACAGGCTTGGTCAGGTTGACTTGACCTAGCGACCCGATAACACTTTTTTCCCATATTTTTATTAAATAATGGAATGTGTTGTTGTGATTGTAGATTTAATATTAGCACAATAATAATAATAATAATAATAATAATAATAATAATAATAATAATAATAATAATAATAATAATCTTAATCTGCATCTGTGAATAGATCTAATATTACTCAATAAAATATATTGTCTTCTCTATATTACTCTTATACATTTTTTTATTCAATAGTTTGTATCTAATTCGTCTAAATTCGTACAGGATGAAGTTGTAAAGGTGTCACCGCATGCTCGGGCAATTAGGGATGTAGAAGACGAAGAATTACGAAGCTTTTTCTATGGAATGTCTCCATGGCAGTTTATGCTTATGGTTGCTGCAAGCTCTGTTGGCGAGGAGCTTTTCTACCGAGTTGCCGTTCAGGTCACAAATTACATATTGACATCTTTAATGTACTACTGTATAAATACTTGTCAAAACTACGTCGTTATAGTGTGAAATTTATTTATATGTTTTTCTTTGCTTGAAACGATACAGGGAGCGTTCTCAGATGTTTTTCTAAGAAGCACTGAGTTAGTAAAAAATGCACGCGGAATGGCCTCACTGGTACAAACACTTTAACTTATGAGAAAATTACTAAATTAACTGTATGATCATTTCAGATTAATAGTTTCATACATAAAGTCATGAGATACGCTAATCTTTGGTCGTATATCTACTTTCACTTGCCTAAATCCTACATATTTTCATTCTATACGCCAATAATAATAAATTTGCAAGTCTATACATGAAGAATTTTGAAACAAAATAAAATCTTATATGATATACTGACAGCATGAATTGATCTCTTCAGCTAATTGAGAGAATTTCATCTAGCAAAATTACATTTGTTTTGTCCATTGATAATTTTTATTTTGTGGGTTCAAATTATAAGTGCTAGCTGCATTTTACATGATCCTATTGGTTGGCAGGGTATTGGTGTGGTTTCGTGAGTTTTCCGATAACGGGTTCGGTTGCGAAAAATTGTGAAATGAAACAAAGATGTAAGGTTTTTCATTCAGTTGATGCAATTAGAAGTGAAGATGGGACCCATAAAATGGTGAACATATCATATATGCCAGAAAGTGGTAAGATCAAGTACAACTCAATATTGTAGGTGGTGTTTGGATGTCACATATTGGAACTGTTTTTTAGATTAAAAGTTCTTTAATGTTTGGAAAAAACAAATTTTGGTTATTAATGAGTTTGGGTCAAATAAAATTGGCTATTCTACCGTTGTTCTAATCTTAAATGAGATTATTTTACTGTTAATCTTGCAAAACCAACACATAGTGCTACTGTTCGATTAACTCCTCCCTGTTCCATAAGGCACATATGATGGTTTTCTAATTTCGACCCATTTATTGGTAAATAAGTCATTTGGGTTATATTAGTCAATAACCTATATATGTGTGTGTGATACGGTTGCAGTTCTTTTGTATGTATTTCTTTATATATATATATTAGGGTTCCTGCATGAACAACCTCCCAAGAGTGAACTGCGTGAACAGATCTGGACCCTTGATTTCTTTTTTAGTTGTTAAGGGTAGGATTGTAATTATATAAAAAATTAGATTTAAATCATCATTTTAATAACTGAATTAAGTTACATCTTTCCTAATTTAAATTCATTATCCACATTATATTTTATTTATTAATAAGATAATTATCAAAACAAACAACAAACCACCAAATTTCAGTTTTAATTTTTATTTCAGATTTCATCACCAGAATTCAAATTTTGATTTTTAAGATCCACGTAACCTTTATATTTCAACGGTATACACATGTGTACTTGGATATAAATAGAATAGTACACATGTGTACTCAGCATCGTACATATGTGTAATTAGCTACATAATACATACATAGAAACAATACCTGTAAAACTATTTTATATTTAACAAATTACAAGTTCCATAATGTTTTCCAAACTAAACAAAAAAACATATAATTACAAGTTCCATTTTCGTAAAAACAATAAACCCAACATAATCGAAAAAACAAAAAACATAATCTTTTACAACTATTCGCCACGTTGTATGCTGAATCATCCTTATCGACCTCATACGTGAATCATCCTTATCGACCTTCCATCTCCACTTTTCTCGTTAACGACATCTCCTATAATAGCACAAAAAAACTCAGCAACTAATACTTTGCATAATTCACAAGTGTACATCAACAACTTTACACATTCAATACACAAAAAATTATGAGATATCACAAAAAATTAGAGCAAAAACAGAATACACATGTGTACATCGCATTAAAAACAGAGCAAAATCAGAATACACATGTGTACATCGCATTAAAAACAGAGCAAAATGCGATGTACACATGTGTACATCGCATTACACCTGTGAATGTTATTTTACAACGCACGTAAAAAAACTTTACTCTGACTCGTAAAAAAAAGATTTTTTACACTGACTCGTAAAAAAAGCAGCAAAATTTTTTACACTAACTCGTAAAATTTTTTTTACACCGGCTCGTAAAAAATTATTTACTCTGACTCGTAAAAAAAGATTTTTTTACACCGACTCATAAAAAATGAAATTTGTATGTTCTCCATCGTAATGCGCTCAATGGAGTTGGGTCCTCCCCGAAAGAGAACTGATACACAAAGAGAACAACCCTTTAAGAGAGCATTAACAACAACTACTATTACAATAACAACAAAGAACAACTGGTTATGTACAAACCTTTTAGAACTTCAGGATTATGCTGCAAAACACATGAAAGCACATATGCAAAATCAAACAAAATACCTAAGCAAAATTATTTAAAAAGACGAGAGAAGAATAATCTTATAGTACAAAACCTTTTTTGACCAGATTCTCCAACATACTCAACATACAGTCCCTTGGTAATTGGGATTCAGCTGAGCTTTGAGTTTCTGATGGTAACCCTGACTCCAGCTTTGGATCCTTACTCAATAGCGCCCTCGCTACATACCAAGACTTGGCTGAAACAATAAGAATAACTAAGGTACCATAAACGGAATTTCAATCACCAACCTTTTAAACTAATAATTGTAGACCCATAAATTCTTATCAAGGGGGTCGGAAATTTTTGAAAGTCGGTTGTTTATCGCAAAACAATATTAATTTTTTCGCTACAGAGCATCAAAATACACAAATTAAACAACAGAAATCAACGATTACAATCAAGATCTAACATATGTTGAATGAAATTGATAATAATAAGAAGCGATTAGAAGAGTTTACCTACAAAACGATCCTTTTTTCTTCGATTCAGATCTGAAAAACGATCCGTTTTTTCTTCGATTCGGATCTGAAAAACGATCCGTTTTTTCTTCGATTTTGATGAATAACCGGTGGTGATGCAGATCGATGATGGCTGTGATAATAATCATGGTGGCTTCGATGAAGATGGTTTGAAGGATTGGAATTTGGAGGAGATAAGATTACTTGATTTGAGAGAGAGAAACGGGATTTATGCAATCAATGCAAAATGGAAATTACACATATACCCTTTTTGTATTTAATTAAATGGAAAAAATTAACCAAATAATTACCATCATGCCACTCACTTTAATCTCAAGATCATAAAAATCAAGGGCCCAGATCAGTTCACACAGTTCACTCTTGGAATTTTGTTCACGTTTGAACCTAATCAGATATATATATATATATATATATATATATATATATATATATATAGGGTAGGGATATGGTAAAAAGTGTCTAAAATGTAAGAAGGGTAAGAAGTGTTTTAAACCATTGGATATTTGATCTAATGGTTGAGATCAATAGGGTATAAAAATATAAATTGTGTTTTAATTAGAGGGACCTTATGTAAAATTGAAGGGCAATAGTGTCTTTTTCAATGTTTGAAATATGGTAACCATATCATACACGACCAAAAAAACTCCTACGTTCACTCCTTTTTCCTTAAATATCGGAACTAATGATTCACCTTAATTGTAGAAGGTCTTTGGTTGCATATTCGTCATACATTATCATAAAGAGAACTGTAATCAGGTTCATGGCATGGTGTTTTAAAACAACTGGATAAATTGACTATGATTCAAGTCATGGTGTTTTATCTGGAGACATTGTTCATGGCGTGGTGTTTTAAACATCTATGATTCAAGCCATGGTGTTTTATCTGGAGACATTGTATAAAAATCGTAAACACCATGACTATGATTCAAGTCATGGTGTTTTATCTGGACACATTGTTCATGGCGTGGTGTTTTAAACATCTATGATTCAAAGTCATGGTGTTTTATCTGGAGACATTGTTCATGGCGTGGTGTTTTATACATCTATGATTCAAGTCATGGTGTTTTATCAATACACAACATTCCCAGAACATCTATGATTCAAGTCATGGTGTTTTATCAATACAAAATATTCCTAGATTTTAAAACACCATGACTATGATTCAAGTCTTGGTGTTTTATCTGGAATCCAAAAAACATTGTAAATCATCAAACAAACAGACGATTCAAGTCATGGTGTTTTATCTGGAATTCGAGTCAGATAAAACACCATGACTTGAATCATAGTCAATGTCTCCAAATGTTTAAAACACCACGCCATGAACAATGTCTCCAGATGTTTAAAACACCACTCCATGAACAATGTCTCCTGATAAAACACCATGACTTGAATCATAGTCAATGTCTCCAGATGTTTAAAACACCACGCCATGAACAATGTATCCAGATGTTTAAAACACCACGTCATGAACAATATATGATTAAAAGATGTTGCGATTAAAAGATGATGAAGAAGATAAAAGAATCAGATGTATAATGTTTCCTAAAATTTCTCCTAATTCAAAATTCGATTCATCCCTATAAAAACTCATCGCAAGTTTTTTTTTTTTTTTTTTTTTTTTTTTTTTTTTTTGCAGTTATCTTTGAAATCAATTAAATGATAAGAAAGTCAAATTACTAATATACCCTTTTGAATTAATTAGGATAAAGGACACTTGTCACTCCCAAATTATTCTCACACTTCTTACAAAAGTCCCACTTTGTACAGGATCCTATATATATATATATATATATATATATATATATATATATATATTTGACATAAATTTATGAATTATGTCGTTTTCTTTCGTAACATAACAATATTAAAAAAATGTAATATTAAACTTTGAATAGTTAGTATTTTTTTAATCTATAAATATATTACTAGGTGTACTACCCCACCAATAAATCGAGTGATTACTCACAATTGATATAGTAGAAGAAAAACCCAACCGTTATTGAAACTTATAACATCCTGATTACATTGTACTACTATTTACAATATTATATAGGCTAATGAACATCTTGATCTCTAAGTCAAGCATTACCAAGTAGTTCCTACCATACCTCTTAAGTGTTACCTGTAGCAAATATACTTAAAACGATGCCAGCTATATACTGGTGAGCTCATACAATACAATTTTATAAAGACAAACTATAATTTACATTATATGCATACACAATATGGGCTTGTGAACACATTATAGTCAGGTTGGGATATACTTGTCCTCAAAGTGCAGACGATGCTATGGTGGTGTAGGTTGCATCGCTTGAGGTAGATCACCGACTAAGGCTGTGGGGTATGGGGCGGGGGTTTGGGCGTGGGTTGGGGGAAAACGCCTAAACCACCACCCCGGGTGGGCTTGGGTTGGGGTGTGGCCCTTGGGGCTTGGGTTTCAAGCCGGGCGTGGGGCGGTCTTGACTAGCTGACATGGTGGGCTCTCAATGGCCAAACCAAAATAGCCGTTGGCCAACGGCTATGTTAAAAAAAAATTATTTTTTTCACTATAAAACTCACATTTTTCTTCCATTTTTTACCACATTCAACCACATCTTCTATAATCATCTTCAATTCTCCTTCTACAAAACGAAAAAATGCATCCTTATAACCGTGCTTATGACCCGAACAACCCGTATGCATTCCAAGAAAATAATCCTAGCCCACCACCCAATCGTCCAATACCTCGTCCATTTTCATACACTCTTCTATGCCCGTTGAAGCGAGTTATGCATCGTATATTGGGAATCGTTTGTATACTAACTTCCCACACACCGACAATTCGATACCTACCCCGTTTACACAATCGCCCATCAACCTTTCACCAACCTCCATCGACCTTTCACAAACCGAAACCGTCCCCGAAACTCAACCACCCAACGATGTTCCTTCCGCATCGAAACCCATAAAAAAGAGAAGTCATAAGAAAAAAACCGAGGCGGATAAAGCACTTGAAACCGTCAAACGAAAACAACAAAAATGGGTCGTTGCTAAAGAAGTTGCATTGGTGAGGGCTTGGTGTCAACAATCTCAACATCCAAGTTTAGGTATTCTTAAACTTTGTTTTTATTAATGGTTATTTTTATATAACTTTGTATTATATTTAATTTTTTATTTATTAAAATAGGAAATTCTCAACATCGAACCGCCTTGTGGGAAGCGGTTAGTAGAGTATTCGATGAAGAATTGGGAAGGGAGGCTTATCGTGAAAACGATAGCTTATCCTCGAAGTGGAGCGAGATTAGCGGCCAACTTAAAAAATATAGTGGTTTTTTTAAATAAATCAAAGCAAAACCCAAAAAGTGGTGAAACCGAAGCCGACATTGTGACAAATGCATTGGTCACATTCAAATCAAATATGGGGACCAACTTCCGTTTCATGCATTGTTGGGAGATTTGTAAGTTCCATCCAAAGTGGGCGAATATCCCCATTGGTAGCGAAAGTAACACGTCTTCCAAAAGGTCAAGAGCCTCGTCAAGCTCAATCTGATGCACGAGATCAAGAGTTTGAGGACCTTTTGGATGATTCGCCAAGCCCAAACCGGCCTGAGTATGGAAGAGATGTCGCAAAAAGGCGTGCTCAAAAATCAAGATCTGGTACGGCATCGCCTTCAGCTAGGAGTTCGGGCTCGCGTAGGGGAATATACAGCGATCAGTTGGATGTCATTTCATGCAGGTTGGATACATTCAACGTATTCCAACAACAAAGGGCCGAAATTCGAAGGAGCAAAGAAGCTAGAGATGCCGCTAGAGTAGGGGTGTTCAAAAAACTCGTGGCTCGCAGCTTGCTCGAAACTCGCTCGAAAAAAGTTTGAAAAGAGCTCGGCTCGAAATTGGCTCAGTTTGAAACGAGCCAGCTCGGCTCGGCTCGGTTTGTAAACGAGTCGAGCTCGAGCTTGGCTTGGCTCGGCTCGCGAGCTCGTGAGCCAGCTTGATAAGGTTTACATCCTTCATTTTTTTGTCCCACGTCGCTTAGAAAACAAAAACTAAAGGAGTATCTCCCCTATAAAAGAAGGTAAAGAAAATGTACTAAGTGAGTTAACTATTTATACTTGCATATTTAGCCATTTGGTTATATATAATTGCAATTATGGCTCTTATTCTATGAAAAGATTCATTTTTAGGGCTTTTTAAGTCGTAAATATTGCGGTTCTTTGTTAGTTCGAGCTAGATCGAGCCGAGCCGAGCTAGCTCGAATTTTAATCGAGTCGAGCTCGAACCTCAAATCTCAGCTCGATTTGAAATTCGAGTTCGAGCCGAGCTCGAGCTGGGTCGAGCTCGGCTCGACTCGGCTCGTTTACAGCCCTACGCTAGAGATGCCAAGAAACAAAAACGGGATGATTTGAAATTTATGTCCCAGCCCATTGATCACCTAGAGGGTGACGAGTTACAACTAGTCTTGGAGATGAGATAAGAGATAAAAAAACAAATATAAACGTTAGGAATTTTTTTTTTTAATTTTCTTTATTTAAAAATATTAAAAAAATTAAATTTGTTGTTTTAAAAAATATTGAAATAGCCTAGCGGGTCAGCCCAGCGAAGCCCAGCAAAGCCCACCAAACCCACGCCCCAAACCCCCGCCCCACCATACCGTGTTGAATGTCGTTCAGCCCATGTTTGCCACCCAAGCCACGTGTCAACTCATGCCCCAACCCAAGCCCAACCCCCGCCCCACCATACCCACGATCTAAGGAGGCCAACGAGGCGGTATTTTTTTTTTTTTTTTTTATCTTTTTTTCTTTTATATGGCATCATCTGGGGTAGTTTTTCTTCAATTTCGTCATGTTCTTTTTTGTTAATCCTTGATGTTTATTTTTGTGTTTTGGTTGGTGATATATTCACTCTAGATTCATTCAATTTTGAGTTTGATTGATTGAAGGACTAATTCTTCTCTATTCCCTCCTAAAAAAGATTAACATACATGCATATTGGATGTTAGTTAGATCATTAGTGGTATGATGTTTGACCCTATAAAAATAGTGTAGTCATATAGATTTAAATTCTTGTAAAAGTAAGGTGAGGTAGTATTTAGAATTTTAGATATAAATAGTTTGATGCTAAAAAAATGTTAGAATGGTCATCATAAAAATCACAATCACCATGGTAAGTTGCCCATCTAATCAAGAAAACAAAATTTAATAAACAAAAGGAACGTAACACCTTCAGATTTTAAGAAATATTTTAATATTAAAGAAGTTAAATATATTAAGTGAATTTAATTTCCAAAATTCAAATTACTGTTAGAAAATGAAAGCTAAGTGTAGAATAGTTGGACTTAAGTATCTCTATCAAGTTTCTCTGCTGAGGGATTATTAATGTTGGTTGACGTAGTTTCGGTTCAGTTATTATCTATACATAATATAGTAGGGAACCCGCGCGTTGCGGCGGAGTCGACAATACGGGGTGAGACCATAACTCAACCCTTAAAATGTTTGAAAATTCATATACAAGTTTACATTATGATCTAGTGTTCCATCAAATTTCTTGTCCAATACATATGTGACAGTTCCTTCTGCACATGATCTATAGATACCTTGAGCAATAATCTTAAAAGAATTAGTAAATACCTTGAGCAATAATCTTAAACATATAAGAAAGCAAATCATCAACTTGAAATTTAAAAGATTCGTCTTTAACTATACATATATGAAAGCAAAGCATCAACTTGAAATTTAAAAAACATGTACTTTAATTGGGAAAAAGGTATAGTGAATATGGTGATATATATACACACACACCTTTGAAATGGCATCCGTAGAACAACTCTAAAAGCTTTACTCCGTCTACTTCATCCCCTCTGTCTGACTTGGACAATTCTGCCATTGCAGACTTGACATGTAAGCTTCCGAGGAGCTTTGCAAACTTTGCTTCAGCTTCTGCACTTCTTCCTCTCTAAATTCGCTCAAAGAACAAAAGTATTTGATCAAGAGACGTATTTGATGTTTTATTGATTGTGATCATTTTGAACTTAGTTATGATGTACAAAGTTAACAACCTCAATAAGCCGTGGCGAAGGCACACGCATCATGTACGCGAGGTTTAAAGCACGAAAAAGAGAAATTTATATCAATGTATACTAAAACCTATACAAATATAATGTGGCGAGTTGTAAAATGTATACGTGGACAATGAAAGGATTGATACGAGCAATTCTTACCTTAAAAAGCCAATGGGGACTTTCTGCACAGAACTCCATTAGAAGAGCAAGCAAGGCTGCCGGAACGGTAGATACCCAGAAGCAGACCCACCACCTAATCCAATAATAAACTTAACATTAATTTCAAATCCAATTCATCATTCAACATGCAACACAAGTATGTATGTATTATGCTCCCTACCAACGCGTAACATCCTTTGCTGGGATCCCGATGAAGAAAAAACAAATAAGTCCAAGACACGTTGCGATCTGAGTGAAGCTTCCGTAAGTTCCTCTTACAAAAGCCGGTGAAGACTAACTTTTAACAATAAAAGGTCAGTAACCTTCCAATAAGCATACCTCTGTAATGTAAAAACGACAATATCCAAGAATTCAATCGAGTTTCATACCTCTATAATGTACAGAGCTGCGATAGGAGGGCTAACCCCCATTGCACTTCCAACAAGAAACCTTCCAATATGCATACCCCCAAGATCATCTGATGTGGGACTACAAATTATAATTTTAAAAGCATTATGCACCTCCAAATGGCAGTTAGTAAAGTGATCATTTGTCTTGTCAAATCGATTATTGAGGATCAAACAGGTATAACATATCATAACATAACCTCAAGGGCGTAAGTAATAACGATACCTCATTACAGCACCGACTATCAGTGGTATGGCACACAATTGGAATCCTCTTCGACGTCCAACCCCGTAAGCGATCTAGCCACTGACTGAAGATCCAACAAAAGCACCTCCTAAAAGGGAGCTTACCATGAAACCTTCATTTTATAATAAATGAAATTAGTAATGCAGAAAACAATACGAATTGAGATTGCGTCCTTAACCAAAGAAAGAGGACTCCCAATATCATCCTCTCCATCCGCGGCCACCACCACGTCCAAATCTTTGATCCAATCCGGCCTAAATTCAGTTGTGTTCCATACCAACTGTGAGTTCATCACAAACCCGGACCACTCTAACTTCCTCGGCAATACAACTGCCATATCACCAATATAATTCGCATTCTTTCCTTTATATACACCAGTATAAACAAATTTGACCAAAAATACATTACCTATGAGATGAGTTTGTGGCACCAAACAGAAACATGGCCCTATTAGAGGCGCTTATTGCATCCCAATTAGAATCAACCAGCACACAATCCATGTTGATGACACCCAATTAATATTAAAATAATAAAGTAGAAAAATATTATGTAATATCAAAGCTGATAACCTCCAAGGAACTGAGGTTTATTGTTTTTCTCTTAATTTAAATCATTATACAAAACATCAACATAAGAAATCAGTTGATAATTAAAAAAAACCTGCATAATTTAGACTTCATCCCTATTTGCTTTGGGCATTGCATTATAAACAGCATAACAAGAGTTGAAAATCGAAATCCAAACATCCCTAAATTCTGTGTTTCAAAACATTAAGAAATATTAATTCGTAAGTGTCAAAATCCAAATCCAAACGCCCCTTGAATAGAAAAAAACAGAGACGACTACCGAACTATAATTGTTAAAACATAAAATTTACACCAAAACCATACCTCATTGAATCCCCGCACAAGATATCACTTCATCAATTATTAATATCTTCAGTACCTACAAACAATCATCAAATAAGAAACTAATAATCAAATATCCAACATCATTTGATCAGTAAGAAAATATAAAATACTAAAAGATGAGCAAAGAAAGAGACTTACATCCAATCGTTCTCCTGTAATTTGTCATTACAGGGTTGCAATTCGAGACCTGAAGAGGAAAAGCATCACCAAATCTCTTGAAATTTCTGAAAGCTGATGATGGGATTAAAATTAGGGTTAGTGAATGAGAGTTGGAGGTGCTTTAAGAAACCTGAGTTCGGAGAAGACAAGGAAGAGCCGGAACCCTAGATCTGAACATCGTGAGTTATCTTCATGATGGGGATGGTTTTGTTGGAGAGGAGAAGGGAACGATTGCTGGTGCAATTCAATACAATTGATTACCTTAGCGGTTCGTATACTCTCATCATGATGAATTTCACAAACTGTTTGATGATTCGTATACTCCAATTCATTATGCAGCTGATTGATTATTGTACATATAATAATTGCTCGGACTCTTTGGCGACTGAGAATGAATTGGGGGCAAATTTGGGAGAAACAGGTGAAGATTATGGTAAGAACTTCTGTTGCTTCGTCTGCCGTCTGAAAAAGTGTAGGTCAAATTACATTTCTAGACATGGGAAATGCTTATATATAGTATATATAGATTTTCCCACACATCGTATATGATAAATAAAATTTTACATTAGTGGTTTACGTCATTTAAATAGTAGAACCCGGAAAGCTCCCGAGGGATAACCTAGTTATGAAATATAAACGCTACCACCTATTTATAAGAGTTCAAATGTTGTTCATATAAAATTCTAAGATAGATCTCTAAATGTTAAGTTATGATGAAGACATGAGAAGAAACAAAAGAGGGTTCGGAAGTGTGTCCTCATCTTGGAAAGTAGTTAATAAATTGTTGCAGAAAGTATTTCCCCTTTAGGCTATAGGGTGTGGGGGGCATGAATTGGATCATTAATTGCCACATAGGAACATGATTCATACCTACACCACCCCCTTGGAGCTTCATATCGTGGTGTGCGTGAATTAACCCACGAATCCCACGACCCACTTTTTCAATTTTCTAGGGTTGAAACAATAAATATATAAACAATTTTTTTCCCTATTTTCTATTCTTCCATCATCCCCACCTATCAAAACCCTAAACCCTTCGTACGACCACAAGAACAACATCAGCATAGCAATACTAGCAAACCTTAACCCTCTTTTCTATTGCTCCAACAAGACGACAAGCAACAGGAGCAACAACAAAAAGATCAAGACGACAAGTATACCAGGTTTGTTGTTTATTCTCTTCTGTTGAAAGTTTTCAATCATAGTTATAATTGATTAATGGTTTATTTATGTTTATGATTGATCAGATCAATAGTTGATTTTAGATTTTTAGTTAAGTTATTTGCTCACGTTTGTTTGTTTTAGATTTATGACTGAATTCTTAAATTGGTATCGAAACATATACAACTGTATTTACAAAAGTGAATGTGAAGGTCATGAGTGGAATACTATTTGAAACTTTTGTTATTAGAAGTGGACTATTTTTTTGGATGGGAGTATACTACTGATGGAATCTTTGAAAAATCAAATAATTAAAACAACAGAGAGAACATTAAGTATATACTAGAGGTTGGAAATTATAAGCTGATACTTAGTTCATTGATTTTGCTTCTTAAGTTGCTACTCGTTTTTATGGAAGTAATGGTATCGAACCGGTACCGAACCGTACCGGGTATATTCGGTACCGGTATCGAAACCTGTTTTCCCCGTTTGTCGGTACCGGTATTTACGGGTAAAACACCGGTAAATACCGAACCCGTACCGGTTGAAATTTAGAACCGAACCAAACCGAACTGCTACTAACGGTTTGGTTTACGCTTTGGTATACCCATTTGCCTACTTCTGTGATTCAGCTCAACTTTGCAAAGAAAATGAATCATTTAGTTGATTTGATTCAGAAGTTTGGGGAGTTTGTAAAGGAAATAGTAACTACAAACCAAAGCTTAAAGGTAGCTTTCAACATAAGAGTGAAAGGATCTCGCTTTGTGAAGCAAAGATTGAACAGAACCGAATGTTCAAAAACTTGGGTTCAAAAACTTGGGCTTAAAAACCTGGTCATTTAAATTACCTTTTTTTCAGTTTTTGGACAACTCTGTTATAGATCTCTCGTGTAATTGAGCTAAATCGGATATATTTTTTTTGTACCTACAGTAGCAAAGAAAAAGAAGAAACAGGTTATCCCACCACCATGGCGTCACCAACTTCTTCCGACGAGATCAACGAATTTTTTTTGAACGTCGTGATGGAAGCAACACAAATAATTATAGAGGAGGAAGAAACCTCATCCAAACGGAGAAAACGACAACAATGTTTAAATAGGGATCGTGAAGGTATTTTTTTCGTGCATTATATTTTTTGAAGTGTCATTTATATCTTAGTGTAATTTACATTTTTGTAAAATATGTAGGTGCCCATGATAGGTTGATGGCCGATTACTTTGCCAAAAACCCGGTATACACGGATGAAATATTTAGGCGTCGTTTCCGAATGAGTCGTCGTCTTTTCTTACGTATAGCCAACGATTTGGCTAATTACGACCCATTTTTCACATTAAGATGGGATGCTACAGGTAAAAGAGGATTTACCACTTTACAAAAGTGTACGTCGGCAATTCGCCAATTGGCTTACGGTACAAGTAGCGACATGTGGGATGAATATTTGAAGATGTCTGATAGAACTTCACGAGAGAGTTTGTATCACTTTTGCAAAGGGGTGGTCAAGCTATACAGCACGAAGTACTTACGAAGGCCAACAAAGAATGACATCATAAAGTTGTACCAGGCACACGAAAGTAAACATGCTTTTCCTGGAATGCTTGGTAGCATAGATTGTATGCATTGGCCTTGGCGTAATTGCCCTAATGCATGGCGAGGTCAATTTACTCGAGGTGATCATGGTCATCCCACATTAATTCTTGAAGCCGTGGCATCAAATGATCTTTGGGTTTGGCATGCTTTCTTTGGTGTTCCTTGTTCGAATAACGACATTAACGTTCTTGGTCAGTCAGATGTTTTTAATGACATCATTAACGGTACGGGGCCTGATTCTAGGTTTTCGGTTTCAGGAGTAGAATACAAGCACGGGTATTATCTAGCCGATGGAATATACCCAACATACACAGCGATTGTTAAAACTATACCATATCCAGAAGATGAAAAAAGAAAGAAATTTGCAAAATGTCAAGAATCTGCTAGGAAAGATGTTGAGCGTCTATTTGGGGTTCTACAACAAAAATGGCACATAGTTGCAAACCCAGCACGAGCACTTGAACTCAAAACATTGAGATATTGTATGTATGCTTGTATCTTGCTACATAACATGATTATCGAAGACGAAGGTAACGCCATATGTGAATATGATCCTAACGACATTCATGAGAATGTTGTACCAGTTGATGAAGGGCAACAAGAATCTAACATGTGGGCGTTATACAACGAGACTACGCATAACCATCTTCGTTCGGATTTGATTGAACATGTTTGGCAATTTGGTCGGGTTAACAACAACGAATAGTTTTCTTTTCTTAATTTATAATATGTAGCTTAAATTTGGATGTTATTTTTTTTATTAATTTGAATGCTATGTAGTTTTATTACTAAAATATATTTAATTTTATTTGTTGTTTATTTAAAATAAATAAAAATGAATTTCACACAAAAAAAAAATAGGTGGATAGTGGTTTGGGTCATGACCACACCCTTAGGATAGTGATTTTGGATGGTGAATTAGAGGGCGATGACATGTCGCTGACGTGGAGGATCATGGTGGGCATGAGGGTCATGACCACACCCTTTAGCCTTAGAGTCATCTTGGAAAGTAGTTAATATTCGGAACTTTTTCTAAGTGAGTTTCTTTTCATAGATTTTTACTATTTTTCTAAATCATATAAACTTCTTACTAATTTTTTTCCATATTTTCTAAACCAAATGAGTTTTTGAGAACCCACAAAATAGGATTGAATTCGCCCCTAAAAGTGACATACGTCACCCACACCCACACCCACACCCACAGTAACCCACCACTTTGCTAGTAAAAAACATAAAGTTCGGCTTGTTACAAAAAAGAAGTCATATTTCATGATTTACAACCAAATGAGCACTTATCATGACACACACTCAAAACCGTTATCTTAGCTTGTATTTTTCTGAAATACAAAACCTCTAATGTGCACTCATCATGAAAACGTTCATATTTCATGTCAAAACACCCATCTAAGCATCTAGGTCAGTCCTCTTATTTTCATTTTCGATATATGTTAGCTCGTACTAAATGACTTATAATCGTACTAAATGACTTATAGTTAGGTGATACCAAAGTGGTTTCTTTAAGATATAATCAATAGTCATATGGTTTCTCTGAGATATTTATTTAATCAACACACTAAATAGCGTGATCGGCAAGTAATATAATTATATATAGAAACGGGATTAGAAGAAAACGCTCAAAAGTGTGAGAACGGTGAAAATGCATACTGGCCCAACATGTGTCACGCGACATAGAGAAGGGCGGAGGGGCTTTTTTGTCCTTTCATATTTCTTCTTTTAAACGCGTGTCACATCACATTTCCATTTTTTGGCGTTTAATAAATACGCGACGTTTTTATTGTTTTTAGATCAGGATCATAGTAAATATTTTGGCGTTTTAAGTATGTTTTGACGTTTTTATTGTTTTTAGATCAGGATGCAGGCCTATAATGTAAAAAACATCAGTAATTTTCTTGATGTTTATTATATCAAGTAGGATACAGGTCTATAATGTGACATGCAATTATGACGTTTTGAAAAGATAAATAAATTCAATTTTCTATGTAGTGACTTTTAATATAATAAATGTTTGGCAATAATTTTACCATCTCTTCATTTTACTGTTTAGTAATTACCGTTTCGTTCAATTTCATCTGTCAATTAGTGTTGATTTTTCCATTAATACTTTGTTTGGCGTTTTATAGCAACATCGTGCTTTGCTAGCATCCGTTCTCTCAGTTTTCACACTATCAGGCGTTTTGGTGTTTGTAGTTTTTGGCGTTTTATACTCAATTTTTTTTTATTAGTAGAGAATTAGAGAACAAACAATAGAAAATGAAAAAAATTAAAAAATATAATCTAATTTCTCATCCAAATCTTCACTGTCATCAACCTCTTCTACTTTTACCTTTTTGGCGTTTTGAACCTGTTTTTTAATACCTTATGTAGATCCTTATTTTCCTACATAACGCCCGTCTTTAGAAGATGCTTATTTTTTGTGGCATCCTTTATTGTGGGTTGATATATACTTGTTTGATGACATGTTGAAGACCAACGTCTGCTCTAATGTATTGATCCTTTCATGCCATCAATACATCCATCAAGAACAAAGTGACATGATGACATATCAGTGTAATCAGTCTCTTTTTCTTGAATATTTGTCCATCTCATTCAGCAAAAACTTATAGAAATACCCACCTCAGAGAAGAATCCATTCAGTGAAACTTCATTCAGAACAATATTCAATATAGAAGAAACGAGGTTCCGCATCTGTGGCTTTTTTAACTATTTTTTTTTTTTGCGTTTTTAAAGTGAATGGTTTCTAGGAAATATAGCGTTGTTTTTGTTTTGTGATCAGTTGATTGTGCAGAGACGTCTCTCTTATACGATGTTTTTGGCGCGTAGTTTAGGCGGAATTTTATTTATAATAAATGATATTAACAAAATAGCCGTCTTTTCAGTTACTGTGTATTTTTACTGTTTTGTTCAGCTTTTTATGAGTTTTTAGGGTCATAGACTTTCCATCTTCCAAGCTTGGCGTTTTTTAATGGCTTTAAGTAGTTTTTGGCGTTTTTTTTTTCATTTTTAGCTTTTAATAATACTTCTGCAAATTAATTTTATTATAGTTTGGGAGTTTTTGGCGTTTTACTGCATTTATGGCGTTTCACAAGCATTATGATTGTTTGGTGTTTTATTAATATAATGTATTTTTTTATTCTAAGTTGAAAAATACATAACAAACAACAGAAAAAGAAAATTAAAAAAATAAAAATAGAAACAGTTCATCTTCCAAATCTTCACTGTTATCAGTCTCTTTCTTCTTTGAAACATGTTCACTGGCGGTTTGGCTTTGTCATGCTTGTGTTTTTGTGGCCGTTTGGAAAGACAAAATGACATAAGTTTTTTCTTTGAATATGTATCTTCAAACAACTGATCAGTGTCATTCGTCTTTTCATGCCATTATAATATTCATCAATAACAAAACACAAAAAATGACATAAGTCTGACCCCAGTAACTTTTTGTTTATGCTTTGTCCATCTCATGCAGCAAAATGTTATTTGTCCATCAATAACAGCACCTCAGGGAAGAATGCATTCTCCGTAACTTGGCGTAGAACAATATTGAATATATAAGAATCGATATTTGCCATTTTTGGCGTTTTACTGAGGAAATAGTGTATCTGAAAGAAACGTCGAATTTTTGGAATCTTTGATGTTTGAGTGCTTTGGCGTTTTCTAAGATGATTGGTATATAGTAAAATATGACGTTTTTTGAGTAGGTGCGTTTGATGTTTTGGGGATTTTGGCGTTTGTAAGATGAATTGTATATAGTAGAAAATATGGCGTTTCAGGTTCTGGGGGTGTGTTTTTATGTCTGGAATGTTTTTGTTTATATAGGGATGTGTTTTGGTCTGTAATGGCGTTTTGGTATAGAAGTGTAAAGACCTTTTTATCCTTAATGAAGCGCGTCCACTTAATAGAATTCGTGTTATTTACGAAAACGTCACCGCGCCAATCTAGTCCATTGATTGTTTTGATCGGACGATCCATAAGTGTTCTCACACTTTCCACCGTTTTCTCTAAATCCTGACCCTATATATATATATAGGGTGGAGTTATTCTAAAAAAGACCAAAAGTGTGAGAAATGTAAGAAAGAATCTCAACCATTAGATCTAAATTAATTGAAAAGGGCATGACTGTAAATGCATTAACAAATTCAAATATGGTAATCCTTGATTTAAGGATTTGGAGAGAGAAAATCTTTGATTTAAGGAATTATAACCGTCCATAACATCATTCATTTTAATTTTTTTTTGCATCATTCACAGAATCAGAGCATGTTCATGACATGGTGTTTTAAAAATATCCATAGTTCAATTCATGGTGTTTTTACAAAATAATATAACACCATTCAGTAAACAAAAAATATAACACCATTCAGTACACAAAATAACACCATTCAGTACAAGATATAACATCATTCAGTAAACAAAAAATAACACCATTCAGAAACAAAATAACACTATTCAGAAACAAAATAACACCATTCCGAAACAAAAAACACCATCCGGTAAACAAAAAATAACATCATTCAGTAAACAAAATAACACCATTCAGTAAATAATATAACACCATTCAGTACAAGAATATAACACCATTCAGTAAATAAATATAACACCATCCAGAAAAAGAAAATAACACCATTCAGAAACAAAATAACACCATTCAGAAAAGAATAACACCATTCAGTAAAAAATAACATAATTCAGTAAAATATAAGACCATTCAGTAAAAAATAACACCATTCATAAAAGATAATAACTCCATTCAGAAAAAAACACCATTCACAAAAAGATAAAAACACCTCTGTATCATCTTCTCCACTTCCGGCACCACCACTGCCGCTCCGCCGCTGCTATCGTGTAGAGAGAGAGAGATCATCTGGTCGTGCGATAATTAATCAATGATCAAGACGGATGATGAAATGATTGATAAAGTTCGATCAATTTCAATCTCAAATTCTCGAAAACCTAATCCAAAATTAGTTCAAAATCTCGATTTCAATGCTAGGGTTTGGTTCCGGTAGGACGATGCAGATTCGTCTTCATTGACTTGTGGTTTCTCTCTCTAGAATTCATCTTCACATTGATCACTGTATCAGATCAATTGATTGTTCCGGCGGTAGGATGATGCAGGACGGAGGAGATCGACGGAGAAGATGAGGCGGAGGAGATGAGGGTAAATCGAATTTGAAGAGAGATAGATCGAATTTGTAGAGAGAGAGAGAGAGCTCTGGTCGTGCGATTGGAGAGAGAGATCGAAATTGTAGGGATTTTGATTACAGTTACCTATTTTTGAATGGATATAAAGACTTTATTACCCCTAGAATTTTCAATTCAGTCCAAAAAGATAAATTTTTTTTACAATTTGGTCCCTATTAATCTAAACAATTAGATCAAAGATCTAATGGTGTAGATTCTTTCTTATCCTTCTCACACTTTTGGTTTTTTTACAGGAACATTTACCTATATATATATATATATATATATATATACGATAGGGTTCTAGAGTGAACATTAGTGTATTTGCGAACTGAGTGAACAAATCCTGGCCATTGATTTACACACATGTATGGCTAGGATTTCATCATCAAATCGTAAAATACACTAGTGTATTTTATCATCAAATCCTGGCCATTGATTTACATACGTGTATGGCCAGGATTAGTTCACTCAGTTCGCAAGATACACTAGTGTTCTGATGTAGGCCCAAGTGTAGAAGAGCGGGCTATTTTGTATTTGGAGGCCCAAGACCGCGTAACAAAAGGGGCCTCACTAAAATGGCTCTAACTTGGGCTACGGGGGTCCGTTTGGGACGTGCGACCAGGCGATTCGAACGTGAGAACAAGCTCTATCTTGCTGCAAACGCCTACGGCGGTTTGGGTCATCGTCCAGGCCAAAAAACGCTTATTTCCATGAGTTATTTTATGTTTTATGTTTTTTAGTGGGTTTTTTGGACTTTTGTTTTGTTCTAGTTTTTGGCCCAAGTGTGTTTTAGGCCCATTTTCGAATTTCAGTCTCTATTTATATGTTGCTAAAGATAATGAAAAGTTCAGACTTGAATTTTGAGAAAACTGATTTTTCACTTCAAATTCCATGCCCTTTGGGTTGAATTTTGGGGTTGGGGAAGAACTACACGGGTATTCGTAGAATCAACGTGTTTGATCTTCATTTATCGTACCACGCACTACATCATGTTCACTCTTGAACCTAACCCTATATACGATATATATATATATATATTTGAAAAAAATGATAGCACAAATTACAACTTATTTTGTGGGAGATTCTTATTGAATTTAATTGAGCCTTTTTCTTTAATTGAAAACATAGATCAATGAAAATAGACAAATAGGTGTTCACAAAGGACAAATGCATAGAACAGGATATATACATCCGACTACAAATATTACATTGCATTAGTTAAATGTAAATGACAATTTTTGTTAACAAAAACCTATTCTTTACAAGCTAAGATATTACACATTGCATAACTTAAATATAAATCACAATTTTCTTAAAATAAAACCCTTTACAACTTTACAAGCTTCGTTTACTTACACATACACTAGAAGCTTTGAACTAAACTAGATGATGCATCTCTTGCTTGTAGACGTGAGGTAGGACACAAAGAATTAAAATGGGGTGTGGTATATGCTCCTTGAAATAAACTCTTGAAAATCACCTGGTATGCTGCTTCTGTTAAGTGCAATCCATCCCAGTTAGCGTACGTTTCTGGTTGAGCGCAACTTGTAGAAGATGGATCGGCACACTCTACTAGTGCATTGTAGTTATACGGTCCTCCGCCTCCACAACAAGCCTTTAGAGCCCCATTTGTGAATCCTGTATTAGTTCATAAACTTTTTTAATATATGGGGCCTATTATTTTTAAAAACTATTTCAATCATACTACTAAAAACTTTTTAGTATATATATTTTTTTTGTCATAAAGAACTTTTTAGATGTTGGTTTCTATAATTAGTAAGTTTTAATTACCGTATTTATTTGGAGAGCGAAAAAACTGCATGGCGGCGTTGTAGTAATCAGCATAGATGATATTGACATCCGGATGAACTTCCCGGATTTGATTTAATGCTGTTTGGAGTAATTCATTATGGTACTCCGCAAATTTGTTTAGCATAATCAAACAACCCGTTGTGTTATCGTATTCTACTTTATCAGAACCATAGTAAATCGTTAAATACGCCGCTGAGCATCCAATTGGTAGGTTTCCCGGGACAACAAACGTCTCAGCCCCAAGATCAATGAGTTCCTGCATGTCACATATGAATTAAGTTACATTATTGTACTTTATGTAACTTATACATGTACTTAAGAATACATTTATGGCGAAGACGATGGTGTCAATGACGAGAGGAACATATGATCGCAGCTCGTCAATGGGTTTTCCAACCATTACTGGATGATTGTAATCGTTCCCTCCGATTTCTCCCATGAGAATTAACGAATTCCGAAGATAGTTTTTGCAATCTGTAAGTAAACACTTCAATACCATTAGAAATTAAATAACAATAAGGTTTAATATTGCGTTACTTATTTGTGTAGCACAGATATCAAATTTTGATAATTGCCAAGTTATTTCACATTGATGAATTTATATATGCATGGTAGTTAATTTCAAACAAGTTATTTTATATGTATGTGGGTGTGTGTATATATACACGATTATTAATGTTGTGACACTAAATGAAAAAAAAAAAAAAAAAAAAAAAAAAACACGATGAATGTTACAAGTTTAAGCTCTAGTTTATTAGATTAGATTATCATATCACTCCTGTAAGTATCCGATTAATGAATGACGAGATTTAAAGTGAACTTTTGCTTAATTTGTCCTTAATTAGTTTATGACGAGTGAGCAACTTATGAAATCAGTGAACTAATCTGATTATAATAAATTTTGTGTATGTCCAAGTTATTAATAGCTGGTAAATTGATTAAAAATATTCAGTAATAATTAAGTTTTAATTTATATGACTGTTTAACAGTTTTATGAATTAATAAATAAATTATATTGTATGAGTTTAAAATAACCAGATATTAATAAAAAATGTTAAAAAAAGAAACTTTAAAAGTTATATGGGTGTCTGCATGACTGCATCAAAATAATGACTTTGCTGGTGTGATGAATGTTTTATAATGGATTCCAGTTATATATTTTTATAAGCTATACTACACATCATGCTTATACATTGAATTTATTGAATTTTATCAAGATGAGACTTTTTTATTTGATTCAAGATTTAATTGTTTTATCATTTATATACAAACTAGTATTAAGGCCTCCACGTTGCGGCAGAGGCGTAAAACCGTGAGAAATAGCATCAATGTCACACCACCATTAGCAAGCACAAACACTGAAGTTGTGCCGTGTTAATGCGAAGAAATTAGACCGAAACGTAAAACATAGAAAATAATAAATAGAGTAAACTGCCATTTTGGTCCCTGTGGTTTGGGCACTTTTGCCATTTTAGTCCAAATCTCAAACTTTTTACATCTGGGTCCCTGTGGTTTGCATTTTGTTGCCATTTTAGTCCAAAATCCAAAAACCCTCTTTTTTGAGAGTTGAAAACTGATTATTTTGTCCTTTCGTGCAGGGGCATTTTGGTCCATGTTAATTTATTATAACATTTCAATAATTAATAACATCATCTTCAAGAACATCATCAAACATCATCATCAAAACCCAGAAAATCCAGAAAATCAAGAACATCATCTTCAAAAAAATCAAGAACCCAGAAAATCAAGAACATCATCTTCAAGAACATCATCAAAACCCAGACCTCGTTCATCTTCAAACATCATCATCGAAACCCAGAAAATCAAGAACATCATCTTCAAGAACATCATCAAAACCCAGAGATCGTTCATCTTCAAACATCATCATCAAAACCCATAAAATCAATAACATCATCTTCAAGAACATCTAAAACCCAGAAAATCACCATCCTCACTCACCACCCCGCACCAAAAATCCCGCACCACCACCACACTGGCAGATCTGAAACCGTTTCAGTCGATTAACACTTAAATAACAAAATATAAAAAAAAGATCTGGGAGTGGCTTACCGGTTTCTCATTGGAAACAACGAACACCACCGCCGCCGTTCTTGGCGTTGTCGGAGACGGCACCTTCGTCTGCCGCCGCTGTCGTGCCCATCTCTCTCCTCCGATTACTCTCTCTCTCTCTCCTCTTTGTTTGTGTCGTCGCCGTACGCCAGCACCGTGGCGGTGGCGGCCGACCATTAAACTGCAAGAAACGGGGGGTGTTTGGCTGAGAATCATCGCCGGCAGATGCTGTTTGTCGGAGAAAAATAGAGCGAGAGCAGGGGTGAGTGGTGTCGTCACTTACCGGCGAGGACAGGAGTATCGGTATCCGGTCGGACCTCCGGCTTCGGCTGCCGGAGCTGACATCGAGAGGGAGAGACCAAGGGGGTCTGGGTTTTTGACAAGTGAGGAAGATGATGAGGCTCAAGGTCTATGTTTTGTGTGGGTGGATCGAATGAGAAGAGAGATGTTTATGTTTTTTAAGACATAAGAAGATGATCAAGAGGAGTTAGGTTTTAGAGAGGAAGACAAGGTGTCGGCTGCTTATGTCTAAACATTTAAATGAATTTACAATAAATGAAATTTAAAAGATGACCAAAATGCCCCTGCACTAAAGGACAAAATAATCAGTTTTTAACAGTCAAAATAGAGGGTTTTTGGATTTTGGACTAAAATGGCAACAAAATGCAAACCACAGGGACCCAGATGTAAAAAGTTTGAGATTTGGACTAAAATGGCAAAAGTGCCCAAACCACAGGGACCAAAATGGCAGTTTACTCTAATAAATAAGTCGATCTAGAATCCACACATTGCGATGTACGTGTCAAATGGGAAAAAGATAGACGACGTAAAAAGATTGAATCACACATGCACGTTGCGACGTGTCAACATCGCAAAATTTAGAAAGAAATGTAAAAACGTTGAACCACACACGCATGTTTCGCTGTGTTAACTCGCAAAATCCAGAACGAAACGTAAAATGAAAAAATTGCGAAAGATGAAATGTTTTGGATCAAAAGTAAAAAATCAAATTTTTTTTTTTTTTTAAACTCCACCAAGTATTAGGTACAACACGGGTTAAGAGTAAATATTCAAATAGTTTTGAGTTAAAAATAATTTATCAAATACATTTGTATTAAAAATAGAAAAATCAATTTTTTTAAACTCCCCCAATATTGGTACAATACCTCTATATACAAAAAAAAAAAAAAAATTATATTTCAGAATATAAATAGTATAATATAGCAAAATTTCAGAATATAAATAATATAATATAGCAAAATATTAAAGTCATTGTTAAGTTTTTTGTCTTTAGATTTATAAAATAAACAAAATAATATACTCTGTGGCTCAAAATAAGGTTCACCAACTCAAATGGCCATGTCACCAGTCACCACCTAAACTTTTTCAAAGGACAGGGAATATAACTTTCTATTTTTGGTAAACTAGGTTGATCACCATCGCCGTGTTGCGACGAACTTCTTTTATTATTTAGTCTGTGTTTACATGTGTTTTAAAATCACTACGAGCGTGTTGCGCACGTAACCGTTGACAAGATAAAAAGAAAATGTAGAAAAAATACTAAAAGATAACTGAAAGAAAATCAATAAATAAGTTGTATGGTAATGATGTTTTTCGTATGAAATCTGTGGTCAAAAATAAGTAAACGGTACTGGGTACCGGTACCGAATTTCCCGAACCGAAAGATGTTAAGTACCAATTCGGTACCGACTTTTGGCGTTCCTAGTACCAATTTTTACCTTCATATACCGGTACCGTAACCGGTATTTTCGGTACCAGTATCGATTTGGTATCGGTTAGCACCGAGCTCATCCCTACCCTTGAAACAAAAAAAACATTAAAAGTTGAAGAAAATCTACGGCACCCGTGATCAAGGATGAGCAAATGGTACCGGGTAGCAGTACTGAAATTCCTGAACTAAAAGATTTTCAATATCAATTCAGTACCGATTTTTGACGTTTTCTATACCTGACTGATACTGGTTTTTACCTTCTTGTACCGATACCGAACAAAATCGTAGATGTATTTTATTATAATATTAAAAGTATATTCATTAATAATAATAATAATAATAATAATAATAATAATAATAATAATAAAGTAACTGTTCATTCAGTTCCTTTATTATCATATATGAATTTGTCAATTTAAGTGAATAATCAAATTTGTTTTATTTTACTTGTGGTTTTTTAGTTTAAATTTATTGATTAGTCACATGTATAATTATGATATTTTATAAAAAAAAGTCAAACACACAGTTAATACAACACGATTGTAAACCTTTAGCTACCTATTTGTAAAATTATTTTATTCAAAAAATTAGTTTCGTAGTTTGTTATGTTCTAATATATATTAGTTCCTTTTTGTTCAACTATATCTAATCTAACAAAATAATATAGTAAAGTCCGCACAAAGTCGTTATCGTTACACTTGAAAATGAAAATAGAATAAATCAAGGTATTATGTTGATTAGAATATCCTTTTCAATTCGGTTGGTGATGGTTATTGTTGCTGGGGTGGGTGAGAGGATCGCCACACATAGACTTCACTCACTCGGTTGTTAAACAATAAATATTTGAAATTTGTATCGTACCGCTAAACGGGAAATATAACCAGTCTAGTTGAGTCTATCTAAATTGTCTCCGATTGAATCTGGTTACTAATCAGAACAGTTGAACTAGAACAGGTGGTTAGGCCGGATTTCATCTTTTATCATTTTTTTTTCCTTCTAACATCTTATTTATTAGTTCATGTTCCATATCTTCTTTGTTTAAAGCTTCATATTTTATTAGCATTACACATATATAGTTTTGTTAAACAATAATGATTTCAGTACTGTAACATATATCTAGTGTTCCGTCAGTGATCTAAATTTGTCGTTTAAAAAAAAATACATAAATACTTTTAACTTTTAAATTATTTATGGCGTCGTTTGACCAACTGATAAGGCGGCCTGGTTAATGATGGGTCTAGTTATATATGAAAACATCTATGTATAACAATAATAATTCACTAAAATGTGACGAGTGTAAGGTTAGACTCGGTTACCTGGCCCATTGCTACAAACAGACGACAACCAACTTTTGAACCATTCCAACTGAACACCTAAAGACGCATTTGTACATTGATTGACAACCCCTTGTGCTTCATGAAATGATGAATCCAGTGCGGTCGCACCAGCGACCGCGAAATTCACTCCCTGGCCTTTCCCTATCGCGCTATTTCTACGAATAACCTCAGATGGTGGTATTAACGGCATCTCATGACTCTCAGCTTCAAAAAAATTACTAAATGGTAAATAAATGCAGCGGTGACTCAAGTTTTTTCAAGACCTAAAGTGAATAACAAAATTGGGCCCCTTTTTTTAAATAAAAAAAAACGCTTTGGATTATGTGATTCATATACTATTTTATACATGATTATGTATCATACACCTATTGCCAAAATATGCCCAAATCACATACATATATGTTTTTAAGGAATTTGAAAGCGGGGCCCAAAATCTTTCTTTATTTTTTCACTGCCCTTTGAGCCGTCTTGACTTGAAATACAAGAAACCATTGTACATATGAGAAAACAAGAACAAATGGAATAAAAAACAAGTGTGTACCAATGAAATCGATGATGAGGCGGCCATCGGAGCACCGACCGGTGGGTTTGTGGAAGAATGTTTCACCATAAGGTGGAAACATGAAATGTGGTGGTTGACTGTTTGGTTTTGTCGAGAGTTGTTTTAAATTTCCAGTATCGGCTAACGAGTCTCCGAAGCTTATGATCGACGTATAACATCCATTCGCATGCAAGGTACCAGTTAATAACAGCATCAAGAAAGGTAGCATGGACAAAAGGGATGATGAAATTGCCATTAAAGACTTTGAGGCAGGTGAAGATAAAAATGGTGCTGGTGATATATCTATATGGTGTGTTTGTATTATTTATAAGTGGGATTGAAAAATGAAAATCATATTGTGCATTAGATGTACCTTACAAATTGGCACTACACATGCACTTTTATGTGAAAGTACTTTTTTGCCCTTTTGTAAGTTAAGTGACAGTCAAGTAACGTTCAAAGTTTGTTTTTTAGGCTGGTTTTCTATTTAAATTGTATTTTTTTTCTATATAATCATTATTGAAGAATGATATGGCTTAATTGAATTCCTCTCTCATTGATACCTCAATATAAATACAAGATACAATCTCTTATTTTTAGGGAATCATTAATTACAAAGATAATAACATAATTATATCTATATTTACATAATATTCCATTACACCCCCGCAGTCGAAGCAAGAGGTGGGCGAATGTTGAAACTGGAGCGAAAATCTTCGAATAATACCCGAGACAAGCCTTTGGTGAAGATGTCAGCAATCTGCAAACGAGTAGGAGTGTGAAGTATCTGTATAGTACCACGTTGAACATGTTCTCGCACAAAATGAATGTCCAGTTCTATGTGCTTCGTGCGTTGATGCTGAACCGGATTACTAGATAGGTAGATTGCACTGATATTGTCACAATATACTAAAGTGGCTTTGGAGAGCGGTCGACGTAACTCGAGAAGGAGGTTACGAAGCCAACAAACTTCAGCAACTACATTGGCAACCGCTCGGTATTCTGCTTCGGCACTGGAGCAAGAGATGGTTGACTGACGTTTCGAAGACCAAGACAATAGATTTTGCCCCATGTAGACACAATATCCGGAGGTAGAGCGACGGGTATCCGGACACCCCGCCCAATCAGTATCTGTATAAGCCCGTAGAGAGATAGCAGGACATGGAGATAGAGTAAGTCCATATTCTGCTGTGCCGCGGATGTAACGAATAATACGTTTCAAAGCTTGCCAGTGCTCGATGCTAGGATTATGCATGTGAATGCATATTTGTTGAACGGAATAACTGATATCAGGCCTAGTGAAAGTGAGATACTGTAATGCGCCCGCAAGACTGCGATATGAAGTGGGGTCATCAAACGGGACGCTAGATTGAGCACTAAGTTTCGGTTTTGTATCAATAGGGGTGGCGACTGGGTTACATGTAGACATACCCGCACGGTTGACAATATCCAAGGCATAAGATTGTTGTGATAAAAATATGGTGTGACCTGTGCGAGAAACCGTAATACCCAAAAAATAGCTGAAAGGTCCAAGATCTTTCATTGCAAACTCAGCCGTGAGGCTGCCCATGAGCTTGACTTGAAGCGAGTCAGTTGAAGTAGTGAGTATGATATCATCAACATAAATTAATAGATAAGCAATGTCACCCCCGTGATGATATGTGAAGAGAGAGTTATCACATCGACTCTGTAAGAAACCTATAGAGGTAACAAAATCTGTAAATCTTTGATACCACGCCCTAGGGGCTTGTTTAAGCCCGTAAAGCGACTTTTTGAGAAGACACACATGATCCGGAAAATCTCGATGGCGAAACCCCATTGGTTGATACATATACACAGTCTCGTTGAGGTTTCCATGAAGAAAAGCGTTGGTGACATCCAATTGATGAATGGACCAAGATTGAGATAATGCTAGTGTTAGAACAGTTCGAATCGTAGCCGGTTTAACAACCGGACAAAAAGTTTCCCCACAATCAATACCCACCTCCTGATTTCTACCATCACACACAAGCCGTGCCTTGTACCTTTCGAGTGTGCCATCGGACCTGTATTTGTGGCGAAAAAGCCACATGCTGCGAATAATGTGCATATCAGGGTGTCTCGGGACAAGTTCCCAAGTCTTGTTTTTAATTAAGGCATTAAATTCGGTCTGCATAGCGTTAAACCATTCCGGGTTGGACAATGCATCTTTGGGATTTTTGGGTATAGGGGCTATGGTTGCTATGGAAAGGTTGAAAATATGTTTCGGTTTGGAGATACCGGACATGGCACGGGTTTGCATAGTGCGAGTGGGGGGTAAGGGTGGTGGAGGCGGTATGGATTCGGTGGGGGGCTGAAGTGGTGAGTGGGGGGTCGGTGCGATAGGTGTAAGGTGGGCCAGGGTTGATTGTGTGTGGGCCGAGGGAGGAGGGAATTGGGCCGAGTGGGTTGGCGTGGTGATGGTGAGCAATGGGTCGGAGTGGGCTGGCGGAGGGGTGAGAGGTGGGGTCGATTGAGTATGGGCTGAAGGAGGGGGGATTGGGCCGAATGGGGATTGGGCTGTGGTGAGGGATGTGTAGGTGTGGTGGGCTCAGGTGTTTGGTGTGTTAAAGAGGGAGGTATGTGGTGGAAGTATGGGTGTATAGGATCATCTAAAAAATTGTAGGTTTGAGGTGTTTGCTTGTGGGATTTGGAAAAAGGAAAAACCGTTTCATCAAAAAGGACATGTCGATTGATGGTAATTTTCGGGTTTTAAAGTCAAAGCATTTGTATCCTCGGTGATTAGAGGGATAATCGAGGAATACACATGGGTAGGAACGGTAAGCAAGTTTGTGAATAGTTGTATGGGGAATGAGTGGATAGCAAATGCACCCGAATACACGAAGGTGATTGTAAGATGGGAGGCAGTGATATAAATGTTGGGTGGGGGTTTGAAAATTATGAATTTTGGTGGGGACGATATTTAATAGGTAGGTTGCGGTTTCGAGTGCGTGTTGCCAAAAATTGGTTGGTGTAGAAGAGTGGGCCAAGAGGGTACGGATAAGGTTATTTATTGTACGTATTTTCTGTTCGGCTTTACCATTTTGTGAGTAAGTGTGAGGGCATGAAAAACGGAAGTGCATGCCTTGCATATTGCAAAACATTTGAAATTAGTGATTGGCATACTCTCGTCCGTTGTCACATTGGAATTGTTTTATTTTAGTGTCAAATTGGGTTTGGATAAATTGTTGAATTTTGTGAACATGGTAAATACTTCAGATTTGTGAGATATAGGGTAGGTCCATAAAAAATTGTGTAATCGTCCAAGAATAAGACATAATAACGATGACCCCCACTAGAAAGGATGGGAGATGTCCAAACATCACTATGAATAATATCGAATGGTTTCAAAGTACTTGTATTAGATGCAACAAAAGGAAGTCTAGTATGTTTACCAAAAATACAAGCGGTGCAAACGTTTTTATTAAAAGAACCAAAAGAAACTGAACGAGAGGTTTTTAAAGTTTGTAAAATAGCTGGGCCTGGGTGACCGAGCCGTTGGTGCCAAATGTCTTGAGAGATAGCTGCATAAGTGGAAGCGGTGTTGAGTTTCGTGATGTTGGACGGACTGAGAGTGTAGAGATCCCCCGAGCTATTGCACCGTAGGATAGGTTTCTTGGTCTGGAGATCCTTCACAGTAAAACCATATGGGTCAAATTCAACAAACAAATGATTATCAGTTGTAAAACGACGCACAGAAATAAGGTTTTTGAGTAAGTTAGGTGCGTATAAGACATTATTGAGTTTAAAAGGTGGGAATGGTGGTGGGAGGGTTATGTTGCCTTGTCCAAGAACCGGAATGGTTGTGCCATTGCCGACTATTATGTTGCGAATAATGCCAGAATTAAAAATAGAGTGAAACTTATCAAATTGAGGAGACACTGTACCTGACGCACCGGTGTCCATGGTCCATGATGAATCATTGTTGTGAAGAGCCAAGTTGTAGAGAGCTTGGGCTATGTCGGTTGGAGAATAGCCAGTCGCATATGTTTGGGCCGTAGATGGAGATGCTGGTTTTGGGCCTAAAAGTCCCTGGGCCGAAGTTGAATGCTGTGGTGATGATGCATGAGTCGGGCTTGGGTTGGACGGGTAGGGACATGGCGGAGGAGTCCATTGGGCCCAATAGTTCATGGGCTGCTGAGATGAGTGCCATGGTGGTGGTGGCGGCCAATAGTGGGACTGTTGCTGATATCGTCCGCCGCGTCCATAGGAGGAGCGACCGCGGCCACGGCCTCGACCACGTTCAGTATTGTTGTCGGTTCGGGTGTGGTTGCGGGTGTTAGGAGATGCACGAGTAGGTTCCGTGGCGGCGTGAAGAGCAGTACCGGCCGATTGGGTCGAGAGTTTTGCTTGTGCAGTTTTTCGTTCTTCAACTTGGCATAGACGCGACCGAGTGTTGTAAAAATCCGGAAGAGGTAGTGTTTGCTGTAGTATGAGAGAGATGCTCTCATACTGATCCGTTAAGCCGGTGAGAATCTGAAGAACCAGTTGGTTTTCGGAGACGGTGGACCCGAGACTTGTGAGTTGATCATAAAGTAGCTTCATGTGTTGACAGTATTCGGCCATAGTAGAAAATTGTTCAAGGCGCGTGTTGAAAAATTTGTTTTGGATGGTGATGGTACGAGCCGCTTGGTTGTCAAGAAAAAGATTTTTAAGTCGACACCAAGTGTCGTATGCGGTGGTGTTGGTGATCATTATTGTGTGCATGAGATCCTGAGATATGGTACCGTAGATCCATTGTAGAACAATGGAATCTATACGTTCCCATGACTCACGATAAGTATGTTTGGGGACGGTTTCTTTTTCTTTTTCTTTGACTTTTTCGGTGGAAGAGGAGGTACCGGTGTCGCGAGCTTGCAAGTGATCGAAGACATCATAGGCTTTACAGTGGAGGACGAATAATTCAGCCCATGTGTTGTAGTGTTCGGTTTGACTATCAAGAATCAGCGGGATGAAGTTCTTGATATTATTAACTGTGACAGCAGGATGGTTGAAGAAGACATGATCGACCGCTGTATGAGGGTGGCCGATTACGAGAGAGAGAGGATGAAGGAAGGGGGGGGGGCGAAAAAAAAAGAAGAAGAATTAGGGTTAGGGTTAGGCTTTTGATACCATGAAGAATGATATGGCTCAATTGAATTCCTCTCTCATTGATACCTCAATATAAATACAAGATACAATCCCTTATTTTTAGGGAATCATTAATTACAAAGATAATAACATAATTATATCTATATTTACATAATATTCCATTAATTATTTCATATTGTTTAAGTCATTTTTGATAGTGTAAATTACGTTTTTGACCCGTATGGTTATATCGCTTTTACTATATTAGCCCAAAATAAGAATTTTTAACATATATGCCCCCATGGTCTCTATAACTAACCATTTTGGCCCCTAAGTCTAACCATTTTAGCCCCCATGGTTTCTATAACTAACCATTTTGGCCCCCATGATCTCTAGACTTAGAGGCCAAAATGGTTAGTTATAGAGACCATGGAGGCAGATAATAGATATGTTAAAAATTATTATTTTAGGCTAATATAGTAAAAGTGATATAACTACATGGGCCAAAAACATAATTTACTCTTTTTCATAAGTAAGTTTTTATTTTGATTTTTTCTGAATTGTTTTAATATTTCACTTATTGCTTGAGTGTTTAAAGCGTAAAAAAATAAGTAAATCAATTTTAAGACCAATGAAGTGTTTGGACGTATGTGTTCAATGCTTATCACTATTTCAAGTACTAATGATTTACTTATCTCCATTTAGAGGGTTTTTGACAACTTCTAAATAATTAAGTGTTGAATTAGAGCTCTGAATTATTAAGTGCTAAACCAATAATAGGTTTGAACCATTAAGAGTCAGTGTAATGCTTAACTATTCAGAGATAAATGTCTGAAAAAATCAGATTATAGGTCTTAACCATTCAGACTCAGTATAATGTTTAACCATTTAAAGACAAATGTCTGAACCATTTAGACATCTGCTTGTGAAACAAACAGTCTGAACCATTAAATGCTGAACCAGTAAGAGTAAAATATCTTAACACCTAAAAACCCCATTAAAACCTAAACAACCTTAGATATTTCGCTTCAACTTAAAATTCAAGATGACTAAAGTTATAGCTAGGATTTTAAGGTTTTTACACTCCACTTCTAAAATAGTGACAAGACACTTTTTCACAACCACCATATCCCTTGAAAACTAAATATATACGACTTTTGCTTTAAATGCACTGTGATATAAATTTAAAACAATAATCGTTTTTTAATCAAATCCATCATTAGAATTTTTCTGTTTTGCTTTATTTGACACGTAAATTGTTTGGATATTCTTTAATTACTTAAAAATGTTAAACACATGAAGTTTATAGTTACTCACACATCATTCGGGACCATCTCAACGATTAATTAAACGTGTGTCTTAAGTGCTTGCACTTCTCGGTGCTTCACAGATTGTCTCCATGCCACCCCTCTTTTGATTACATGGTGTAGTGGGTAAGGGTAAGGGATAGATCCTATCACGTGTGTGCCCCCTAGGCAGTGGGGGTTACCTCCAAAACACAAAATGAAAGGGATGGTGGGCAAGGGCAAGAGCAAGAGCAAGGGGCATATTGAAAACACACAAAATTCACTCAATCAAAGCACAAATCAACAACCCAAATGTGCTCGCACGCCTATGGAATTTTTGTCACCTCCTTGGACAACGCCGGCCAAAAAGAACATGTGGGGTGGTGTTTGGGGCGTGAAGGGACTTGCCCTCCCCTCTCCACGCCCCACATCAAGTAGCCTTATAAATACATGACATGACAAATCATATATTCATGATTAATGGTTGGTTTTCGAGGATTCAAGGACAGCACATGATGCTTCCAAGATGAACGTGACAAGTGTTATCATACCTTTGTAAAAATAAACGTCGTTTCGGGAAAAAAAAAACATTTCAATCACTTGAATTATATAAAAAATTGTTTTTCATTTTGCTGGATAACAGTTGGATAAGGTTAGGTGATCAGTTTTTCTGTTTTTGGTGAAATCTCAATTGCGTCTTTGTACAATGTCGTGGTCAGGAGAAAAAGACAATTGCCACCTACTTCTCTTTCTCTTTTCCAACATTCTTTCTCCAAATACACAAATATAAAAAAGTTCATTTTAATATTTGCTTTTATAATGATATTAATGTTAGCTTTATGAACGCTTAATTAGTTAATTAAGCTTGGTATAGGTGATCAGTTTTTCTCTCTCTAGTTACGCAATCTCCCTCTGATATGTCGCCGGACGAATACCCGGTGGTCGCCGGATGGCTCGACGAAGTGTTCCAGATCGGTTTAGCGTGCGAGGATCCCTCCCTGGTCGATCCTTTCATTCTAAGTCGTCCCTGTGATCCTTCCATTCGCCTCTGGGTCCTTTGTATTCGTGTGTTCTTCGTCCGTGTCGATTCCTATCTCGCTCTTTCCGGCCCTTGATTGCTTAGCAGGTTTGTCATCGGTCGCGGCTATCTTTATAGTTCAGCTAGATCGTAACGAATCATGTTAACCTTTTAAAGCGCCGGATTTCAGCGGATAGGTCTGCTAATAGGAGACCGTCTGATGGTGGGTGGCAACACAACGTCCTTTTATGTATCCAACCTCCCCAGTTCATGCACGGTTGGTATGTTATGGAAAGAATTCCAAGTATGTGGGAAAATGACTGACGCTTATTTAGCGAAGCGAAAGGACAAATCAGGGAAATACTTTACTTTCATAAGGTTCGAAGGTGTTAAGGATAAAGAAAAGATGGTGAAGGCATTGAGACAGATGTCGATTGGGGAGTCTAAAGTTCTTGTCAACGTAGCTAAATTTGTGAAGGAGGAAGCCCCTAAGAGACAACAGCTCAACAGGAGTGTTTATCAACCCAACTCATGGAAGGTACCACCATTGAACAAGGTGGCATGGAGACAAAAGGAGCCCGAGGTGTTCCCCGGGTTGATCGATTCACATGTGCAGGAAAAACAACCTGGTAAATCGGTGTTGAAGACCCCGAGTAAAGAATATCAGGCCAACCGTTCATAGGGGAAATTCTCGCTCTTAGGAGCAGTCCGGGACGTTACCAGGCTATGTCGTATGGAAGACCTGCTAGGTTATTTGAATATCGAAGGCCTAACTGTAAGGTATGTTGGTGGAATGAGGGTATTACTTACGTTTCCGAGTTGCCGGAATGCAAAAAAAATCTTACAAAATGAGAAAGAGCTATGGATGACATGGTTTCATACACTGGATGTATGGGAAGGTCAAAGTTTCAAGTTTGAAAGGGTTGTTTGGTTAAAAATTATGGGGGTTCCAATCCATCTTTGGGACAAAGAGGTGTTCGATAAAATTGCGGAACATTTTGGTCCTATTGTTCACGGTTCGTTGGCTTCTGTGAATGATGGGAACTTGGCTCATGATTCAGTGGTAGTCATTTGGGAAGATGGATGGAAAGTAGCCGAGAAGATTGAAGTACAATGGAGAAGGGAGTCTTTCCAGGTTTGGGTTACAGAATCGGAGACTGATTGGGACCCAGATTTTGTCCTCCTCAAACCAGTGAGGACATCGCCGGCAAAAGACGTCCTACGTCCTATTGTGATCGAAGATGAAGTTCCTGCTCAAGTTAACCACGACAAACACGAGAAAGAAAAGACAATTGGAGTTCACATGAAGGTCGGGGATATTGCCGTTAACAACAATCCTGTTGTTACTGGATATCCGCCGGAAAATATGATCGGAGAAGACCAATCGGCTCAGTTGGATCTGAAGGGTCAGGGTAACAAAGAGTTTTTTGGGGAATCGCCACCTAGAGAATAAAATAATTGCAGGGATGAGAGAGATCCGGTCCAATTACCAAACGTGGGTGATTTCTTGGAAAAGATTATCAATGATGTCACATCGGGTATTCCCCCATCCCATGAAGAATGTTCCCCTAACAGCTGTCCACCCTATTCAATTCCGAAACAAAATACCCTTTTGGCGCGTGTGATGGAATCACCAGTGGTCCCAGTTTTGGCGCGTGGGCCTCCAACCCCCTCATCTCCAAAATCCTCCCATTTGAGAGAAGTGGGCCCTTTCAATGTTGGCCCAATGGATCAAATTGTTAATAATCCACATATTGGCGTATCAAGCGAGCATCCGGGTATCTACGATAACTTGGCCAAGCCCAAAAGTAAAGGTAGAGAGATTCCTGACCTTAATATTGATATTTCTCAAAAAGGCAAAGGAAAATGGAGGAATAAAATCATCAGGAGAAAGAGACTTGCTCCTCTTAGAAGGAAAAATAGGGTTCCAATATCGGAGGATGAGATTGATGTTGATGACGAGGTTAACAGTTTTATTAGAGACGGCCACGTAGATCGATTTTGGGAAACTGATTCTTCTGATGGGGAATGGACGGATGGTTTTGTTCTAGTGAAGGATTCTCAGCCAATCTCCCCAGCACCTCATTCTCAGCAGGAGATCGACAAAGAGGTAGAAGAAACTATACGTGTTGGTGTATCAGTGGGCTTAGCGGTGAACAACGTAAGAAACTTAGTTGAAGATCTGGTCAAAGAGACAAAGGGGCTCAATGACCAACAATGAATCTTGCAACTACAAATATTAGAGGGGCGGGTAGATCTTCTGAAGCCAAGGCATCGACGATCAGAAGATTGATTAAGGAGAATAATGTGGCTTTTTACGCTATTCAGGAGACTGATGTAGAGTGTGAAACATTGGTGTTTATGTGTTGATTTTACGTGGCTTAGCGTGTTTTACATGATTATAAGCTTGGAATTAGTTTATTGCAAGTGCTTGTATCTTTGTAGGTAAAACGCGTGAAATGGGTGAAGTTACGGAGTTTAAAGAGAAAGCGGAACGTGCGAGATGGATAAGTGAGGTAATTGGCGATGTTCGGGACGTGTTTCGAATCAAGATGCAGCTTAGATGTGCGAGAAATATAAAAGATTAAAGTCGAGGGGTCTTAGTGTCATTAATCTGAAGATGAGATGAGTAAAAATATGTACAGATCAAAGTGTTTGAAGGCATCACGTGACTTTATGGAGCCATAACCACTTAGACTTTAGGGGGTTGCTTGTTGAATGATTGTAGGCACAAGACACAAGGAAGACATTCAACAAGCACGCACACGGCACACCTGTAGAAGAGATTGGCGGCTCCTATCATCACATAGAGACAAAAGGGACGCAACATTGGCAGCCATTGAATATAAGCCTTGAACTCTAAAAATCATTATTCATCAACACTTCATGATCAATCGATCATTAACAGCCATATACATGGAAAGTGGGCTGCACATGTGAGAGATAGGAGGTTTTAGTTATACATGCATGTGAAGAGGAGGTATCATCAAAAAGGTGAGGCATCATATGAAGTCAACAACATAATCATGATCATCACAACATGCAGGCGCCAAATTCAACACAAAGATTGGGGGCCGCCATTTAGAGAAACACAAGGAAAGGTAGCAGCTCATTGGTTTTAATAACAATATCATTACTACACGTGCATAGTTGGTCACTTGGTTGGACAAATTGATAGTGCATGTGACATTTGGGTTGGTGTTCACAAAAGTCAACAGAGGCATTAACATGTGGCATATGGTTTCGTGCATAGTGTTCACATATGTTCACAGCAACAATGACATGGGGTGTACGCTTGCAACACGTAACTTACGGCTCTGGTCATGGCTTCACATGAAAAATGAACAGCAACATTCTATTGCGGTTTACGGAATCAAACCGTCACTTACGATTTTTGCATGGTATTCACATAAAGCAACAACATGTTGGACTTAAGGTTTACGTATTGGATATGTGGCTTACGGATTTAAACAAAAACAACACATAGCTGCTGGGCTTGGAGGGTTTTTAAAACCCTAGTCAAAGCATCGTCAGGAGGCATCGAATATATTGGCAGGAATCATTAGTTATTTGGGCGGAGAATTTTTCATCTCTCATATCACTCACATCGATACCATCATCATTCATCATCAAGTTTCCACAACCAGCCAAATCAAGCATGCAAGGATTATCTTTCTACAAACCTCTTGAAGATTGTTCTAACGGCATGAGCGGCTAGTCGTCCCGTGACCATCTCCGGGACTAGGGTTTGTATGAAACATCGGGTTTGCGTATGTTACGACTTTTTGGATTAGGAAACTGATTAATCATTCAGTTAGTAGTTCCTATTGTTTTTGTTTTGATTAAACAATATTTGATTATCGTATTCATTCTTGTTCATCAATTATTTGGTTTGTTCATCAACAACCGGGATTAAATTCTAGGATGTCATTGTTTTAAACCTTTAATCATTGAACCTGTTAATGTTTATGAAATCTAAAATTGGTAATTAACTGGATTACTATTCATAACCTGAAAACCCGGAGATTGGTCCCTTTTCTCATTATTGTTTACAACTACAATTTCACATTTGCTTTCACAATCATTCTCAAAACTGCAAAAAGCAATTAGTTAGAACTAGATGATAATTAAAACAACCAACTTTTACACTTTCCACTGATTCCCCGTGGATTCGACACCCTGCTTACCCTTTACTAGTAAAAGGTGAATAGGACATTTTCACTTATATTTTTGACCGACCTTACGACATCGATCAAAATGGCGCCGTTGCCGGGGAATCGGTGCGCTTAGTTTAGTTAGTTGTTTTTCCTAAAAATTCAAAAAAATATAAAAATTAGAAAAAACAAAAAAAAAAATCCAAAAATATTTCCTTTTGTTTGTCTTTTATTTGTTTCGTTCAGTATTACGCTCGGTTTCTTGTTTATCTGTGTGCAGGTGATTTTTGAGTTGCATGCATACTAGGTTTTCAAAGAAATCATCACCGCTCTTATTTGATCCAGAGATCGAAAAGACTGCTCGACAGAATCTCGTTCTTCTCCGTTCAGCTGTGAAAGCTAGAGCTCAGTCATCAACAGTTGCTCAAGACCTTGAAAAAGCAGCTAACGAGATGGCTGATCAAGAACCACAAAACCAAGCTCAGAACGAACCAATTCCACCCATTCCAGATCCACCAATCCCTCAAAACCAAAATCAAAACCAACCCGTTAACCAAAACCAGAATCAACCACCACCACAACCATTTCCACAATTTAACCCAGGTCCATAAAACCAACCGGGAAATCTGAATCTCCGACATGGGGAAATTATTCGTCTCAACCAACCACAGCATCAACACGGGTATGATGAGGGTTTCCAACACAGAGAAGGCAGTGTGCATACTTGGGAATCTGGTTGGGAAGAAGATGATTATTAGAATCAGTATGATGGGAGGTACGCGGATTACAGATACGATGAGGGGTACAATGTGAATCAAGGACACCCAGTACAACAACAGGTCAATCAAAGAAATCACATCCTGCGCCCGATTCCACAGAATCAAGTTCAACATGGAGTCCCGCAATTCAATGCGGGGAATCAAAGAGCTAATAATCGGGTTGGGGGTGATCAGATACAGTTTGTGGATGGTGTCCCACAAGTCGTTCAAGGGGCACCAATTCAAGGCGTTGAAGGTCACTGTCGACCAGTTGTAGCACCGAACTCGTCGGCTATAGTGACACCAATTGGAAATAATAACCGACCTTTTGAGGTAAGGCCTCAATACTTAGGCCATTTGCCCGAGTTTTATGGAAAAAGGACCGAACAACCATACTTGCACATTGCAAGTTTTGATTCAATTTGCCAAACAATTGGGGTTCCGGGGTTTACAAAGGATGAAGTTAAGTTGATGTTGTTTCAGTTCACCTTGAAAGACAAAGCTCGACAATGGTTCGCGACATTACCTCCAGGTAGTATATACACTTGGCAAGAGATGCAGCTGGTATTCTTGGAAGAATATTACACCATGAATAGAACCAGTGAAGCTCGGGAGGCAATCAGAGCCTTCCAACAGCATTCAGGGGAAGCGTTCCATGAGGCATTTACAAGGTTTAAGGAGTTGCTTAGGAAATGCCCCCACCATGGCATTCAGACATGGGAATTGATTAAAGCGTTCTACGATGGGCTACTTCCTGATGATGTAAGAGATCTCATAGCCATCAGTAATGGTACGTTTCTCACGAATACAGAAGCTGCAGATTGGGCATATTTGGAGAGACAGAGTGCCACTTCTAAAAGGCAGGCACAGTCTAGCAGGAGAGCGAGATCAGCATCGGCGAGATCAGTTGATTATGAAGCTGAAGAACGGGTTGAGAAATTGAAACAACAGAATTTGCTATTAGAGCGACAGGTAGCTCAGATTAAGTTGGGAGAGGGAGCCGAAGTTAAAACCACCAATACGTTTTCGGTGTGTACTGAGTGTGGAGAGTTAGGGCATCAAGTTGGAGAATGTGCTGTACTGGGTGGTCAGACTGATGAAGTGAATCAAATCTATGGTGAACGAAAGCAATATGATATGAAATCGAATACATATCATCCAGGTTTGCGAAACCACCCCAATTTTAGTTACGGTAATTTTGCTAATCAAATGAACCCTAATTTTCAGGTACCTATGCAAGGAGGCCAGCAGTATCAGAGTCGTCAAGGTAATTATTTGCAAGGTAATTACCAAAATCAGGGCCCATATAATCCGGGTACTCAGCAAGGGAACTCCTCAAGTGCTAGTGGTGGAACGAGTGATGACAAATTGGATGCTATTATGAAGTTCATGAAGGACGTCCAGAAAGAGAATGAAGTTCGGGACAAAACGTCTGAAGCAATGCAGAAGCAGTTGGGGCAGCTAGCAGAAGATCTAGCTCAGCTGAGAAGAGATCCAGGTAAGTTGCCAAGCACTACCACAGTTAACCCAGCACATCAGTCATCTAGCTTGAAAAATGGAAGAAATGTGCACATCAACGCGGTAAGTATTCTTCCAACTTCTGAATTTGGTAGTGTCACAATTATTCCACCATCACAATTAGTTGAGGAGGTGGTGGAGGATTTTGGTAATAGATCGGACTCTCAACGTGATCGGGGCCCACCAAGGGATGAAAGGTGGGAAAGCTTTAAACAAGCTAAAATTAATCTACCCTTACTTGATGCGATTAAAGAGAGTCCCGATCAAGTTGAGTTTCTGAAAGAGTTAAGTACCCAAAAACGGCTTCACAAGTTTCCTAAAAAACTTGATTTAACTGCAAATGTGAATACCGTTTTGTTGGGTACCCTACCCCCCAAACTCCAAGATCCAGGAGCGCCCATTATTTCCGTATAAGTGGGTGAATTTAAAATAGAAAGGGCACTTTTGGATCTTGGAGCGTGTGTTAGTATTCTACCAGGGAGTCTGTATGACCAATATGATTTTGGTCCGCTACAAAAGGTCAACACCACCGTGGTGTTGGCTGATCAGACTCCCATGTGTCCGAGGGGGATTGTAAGAGATGTAATTGTTAAGGTAGAAGAGTGTTATTACCCAGTTGACTTCTTAGTGCTTGATTGTGCTACAAGTTCAAAGAACACGCAACCTCCAGTCATTCTGGGTAGACCGTTCTTAGCGACTGCTCATGCGATTATCAATTGTGTTGATGGAACGGTAAGTATGAAGTTTGGTGACCGCGAATTGCGGTTAAATGTGTTTTCAAATGCGACTAATCCTCCCATTTCAGGTGAACGCTCAAAAGTTAAAAATGGTGATGAAAATGTCTCTCCTGCAAAGGAGATTCAAACCAAACAGGAGTGTTTTTTGGTTGACAGGTTTGACGCGGCAAGAAGCGAAGCAGTAAGGAAAAAGGAAGGTGTGGCTCATGAGGAGTTCAAAACGGACAAAGGGAAGCCACGAGAGAAAAAGAAGAAAAAGAAACCGCCTGAATGTGATAATGTAAAACTGAGGTTAAAGTTATTCGGTCCAATGTGGAATACAGTGGATGACTTACTAGAGCATTGGCGGAGTACATACTTAGAGACCATGGGATGCAAGCATCCCACTCGACCACCATAAAGGTATATCAGGTACGGTCTGGCTGAAGACCTATAAACTTAGCGCTCTCGGGAGGCAGCCCGAGGATGTAGAGTAGTGTATTTGTTTTGTTTTTGCGTGATTATTTTTGCAGGTTATCAGGTTATGAATCTCTACGGATGCATTGGTCCAAGTGTGGGGATGTTTGGCGAAATCCCAATACGTTCTAGTTGGAGTGGCAGACAATGCACGGATTAGAGTTCAGTCAGAGCAGTCCATACTCAATCTCCATTTGGACAAGGATGATTTGAACACTAATTGTAGAGATTGGCCCGAGTACTTGTTGGACACGACCGCGAATGAAATGCTATACGGTCGTGGTGGAACATGACGCATGAGGATTCTACCCTTTAAACCAGGGGAGTCTGTTCCACTTTTATTATCGCATTTTTATTCGTGTCCTTGGTGGTGTTAAACTATATTGTGTTTAGGGAATGTGTTTTTTCTAATTGTGTTAGGAACGGTCGCTCATAAGGTTTTTTGGTTGGTATTCCCGGGTTTGTTTTAAAAGCACTATACATTGGGGATAATGTCGCCCAAGTGTGGGGATATGGAAACCCGGGAAGGGGAAGGCTTGGGATAGAGTTTGGTTGAAAGTGATTGAAAATGATGAAAATTGAAAAAATTGAAAATTTTGAAAATTTTAAAGAATTTCATCGCCTTAAGTGAACTAAATGGATACGAAAACCGAATGTTTCAATCACTAATGGATTCCTTGCCGGTAGTAAACTAACATAGTCCCTTGTCATGGTCGTTCCTTTAAGTTTCATGAGAGTAGGTCCGACATGTGTTTTAGAAAAAAAAAACAACTGAGAAGAGATGTCTATTTAGGGGTAACATGCTTTAGATTGCATATGCTACATGTCGGTAACCCTTTTTATCCTTTTCTTCGGTGAGAATTTTGAGCCTGTAGACTGATAGAATGATTTACATATTGAATTCATTTGTTGAGAGCAGGCCACATGTTATTCTGTGATTAGAACTTGTATGATTTGATACATGCTGAGACTGTGGTTTGACATGTGCACGTAAATGATAAAGGCATTAGGATATACCTTACACCCGTTGTGTTTGTTTCATGTTTACCGAACCAACACCCTTAGTAGCCCTGTTGAGCCTATTTACCCTTTCGTTTGTCCACCCAATGTGAATTGTTTGATACCGACCGTGAATGACAAGTTTTGAATTATGAAAAAAAAAGTGAAAGCAAAGAAAAGAAAAAAAATAGAAAAAGGAAAAAGAACAAAAAGAAAGTTTCGGGAATAATGTTATATTGTTTTGGGTAGAAACCAACCCAAAAGTGTGAGTTGTTATGTGTGTTGCAAATAAAGTTGTCACGGTTTGGTCGTTTGTTTGTTCGCCACGAAAAACATATAAATATAAGCTAAAAAAAATTCCCACCCTTGGCCTAAGCCCAAAACCGAAAGTCCTTTTGATATGTGCCGTGTTACATGATACAGTGGAGGTATGATTGTTATACAAGCTTATGACTACAGATTTGCATGTTGGGTTTTGAGTGTTATACATACTAGCACATTACACGCTAGTTCAGTTTTTAAACCGAGAGGAGAGTTGATTGTGAGGGGCGTGTAGCATGTGTATAATCCTAAGCATGTTAGTGTTGAATAGACAAGTCTTAAGTTTTAGAAATTGCATCAATTGCTTGTTGGACTGTCAATCTTGATTGTGTCAGTCTATGGAACGGGTATGACTTGGGACTTAAACTGTTGCACTGGTTTAGGGGTTTAGAAGTGTTGTTACTATGGTGAGTAGTTCCGAATTGGTTTGCTTGAGGACAATCAAAGGTAAGTGTGGGGATGTGATGTAGAGTGTGAAACATTGGTGTTTATGTGTTGATTTTACGTGGCTTAGCGTGTTTTACATGATTATAAGCTTGGAATTAGTTTATTGCAAGTGCTTGTATCTTTGTAGGTAAAACGCGTGAAATGGGTGAAGTTACGGAGTTTAAAGAGAAAGCGGAACGTGCGAGATGGATAAGTGAGGTAATTGGCGATGTTCGGGACGTGTTTCGAATCAAGATGCAGCTTAGATGTGCGAGAAATATAAAAGATTAAAGTCGAGGGGTCTTAGTGTCATTAATCTGAAGATGAGATGAGTAAAAATATGTACAGATCAAAGTGTTTGAAGGCATCACGTGACTTTATGGAGCCATAACCACTTAGACTTTAGGGGGTTGCTTGTTGAATGATTGTAGGCACAAGACACAAGGAAGATATTCAACAAGCACGCACACGGCACACCTGTAGAAGAGATTGGTGGCTCCTATCATCACATAGAGACAAAAGGGACGCAACATTGGCAACCATTGAATATAAGCCTTGAACTCTAAAAATCATTATTCATCAACACTTCATGATCAATCGATCATTAACAGCCATATACATGGAAAGTGGGCTGCACATGTGAGAGATAGGAGGTTTTAGTTATACATGCATGTGAAGAGGAGGTATCATCAAAAAGGTGAGGCATCATATGAAGTCAACAACATAATCATGATCATCACAACATGCAGGCGCCAAATTCAACACAAAGATTGGGGGCCGCCATTTAGAGAAACACAAGGAAAGGTAGCAGCTCATTGGTTTTAATAACAATATCATTACTACACGTGCATAGTTGGTCACTTGGTTGGACAAATTGATAGTGCATTTGACATTTGGGTTGGTGTTCACAAAAGTCAACAGAGGCATTAACATGTGGCATATGGTTTCGTGCATAGTGTTCACATATGTTCACAGCAACAATGACATGGGGTGTACGCTTGCAACACGTAACTTACGGCTCTGGTCATGGCTTCACATGAAAAATAAACAGCAACATTCTATTGCGGTTTACGGAATCAAACCGTCACTTACGGTTTTGCATGGTATTCACATAAAGCAACAACATGTTGGACTTAAGGTTTACGTATTGGATATGTGGCTTACGGATTTAAACAAAAACAACACATAGCTGCTGGGCTTGGAGGGTTTTTAAAACCCTAGTCAAAGCATCGTCAGGAGGCATCGAATATATTGGCAGGAATCATTAGTTATTTGGGGGGAGAATTTTTCATCTCTCATATCACTCACATCGATACCATCATCATTCATCATCAAGTTTCCACAACCAGCCAAATCAAGCATGCAAGGATTATCTTTCTACAAACCTCTTGAAGATTGTTCTAACGGCATGAGCGGCTAGTCGTCCCGTGACCATCTCCGGGACTAGGGTTTGTATGAAACATCGGGTTTGCGTATGTTACGACTTTTTGGATTAGGAAACTGGTTAATCATTCGGTTAGTAGTTCCTATTGTTTTTGTTTTGATTAAACAATATTTGATTATCGTTGTCACACCCCGATTTCCACGTGTCTCACCGGTGGGCCCGGTGGGGGATTACCGTGACGATGTTGGCAACAATATAGTCAAACCACACAATTATATAATGCACAGCGGAAGCATAAGATAAATATATATAACTTCAACCTCTGGTGATAATATCAATGTATTACAGAAGTTGAATATCCACAGTGGATCGTAAATAAAGATAAAGTATTGTTCCATTAGATACTGCAATCAAGCTTGCGAGACTTATCCCGACGCTAGGGAGCTAATACCAGCCAATTACGTTTAGGTACCTGCACTTAATCTTTTTGGGGAAAATACGTCAGTTTACACTGGTAAATACATTCAACTGACACATTTGAAAATGTTTATTAAAATTGATTTGAATGCACAAGGCACAAACTCTTTTATAACTTGGGAAAATTCATAATGATCTTGTGAACGTTTTACATGTTCTTTTATGCGTTCAGTAGCCCGGGTCGTGCCGGGTTAAAGATTTATAGACACACCACGTTTGCGTAAAACCGTAGTATAAAAACCAACGGCTACGTCTTTTAATTTTAATGTCGACACTTTATACCGGGTGTACGCCTACACCGGGATGTCGATGGTCGTGGCCATTTCGTAAAATGATGCCAAGGATATCCGGGACAACGGTCATTAAACCCCCCAAAGGCTTATAAGCAACAAAACTGTTTAAATGAGCCGATCATATTTAGTCAATTAACCACCTAAGCGATGGAATTATATGATGCTCAATCAAGCGGTATTAATATACCGTAACCCAAGCCCATATAGGGGAAATAAGTTAAAGTATTTACCTTTGCAAGTATTAATCCTTAATTTAGATCAAGTCACCGATAGCTTTTACTGGGGCTCCTAATCTGGAACGAAGGTTTTAATTAACCTCTTAGAATCCTAACGGTCCTTGTATTAGCCGTAGCTTAAACCGGTTGATTCCGATATATAGATATGGTTAATTCGCACGAAAAGGCGAAAACCGAGAATGGAGTATGATTTGGACCCAACAAGTTCAGTGACTTGTTTTATATGGGTTTATAGTTCATACTCTGGATTTTGGGGTTCAAATAATATAATTTGACCCATATCGGCTATTGCACGAAAACTAGTTCCATGAGCCGTACCGTGTGCGCAAATAGGCGAAACGGTTAACTATGAGAGTCGTACGCTTATTTCCTAAGTCAACATGCCTTAAATGTGTTGTGGTATCAGTAGGATACCTTCCGTAATGCCCGTAACGAGTTTAAGTTTATATTATGCCCCGTAGGGGCTTTTCGGTCATTTTAAAGACTTTTAAAGAGCTTTTCGGGTTCTACAGGAAATCTGAGTTTCCCGAACAGTTTATAAAGTTTAAAATACTTTATTTATTATTTAAAATCAGTGGCAACTGGAATCGGGTCAAAAGACCTTGTAGAACTCCCGTTTTGGCCAAAAAGGGCATATTCGGTATTTACCGAACCGTAGCCATAACCGCAGGTTATGAGCAAGGTAAAAATTATTAAAAATCTTTAAAATTCCCAAAATATTATTTTACCACAGTGGGTAAAAGTTTTGGTGACGAAAACTTGGGTTAGATGGGCGTTATGCTAATTGCGCCGTTAATTACAAAACTTTCTTAAAAGTGCGCCTTTTAGCATAACTCTCATTCTAGACCTCGGATTGGCGTGAAACTTTAAGGACATGCTTATATTTTAATAAGCAAGGTTTTGGTCCGTTCACGTGTCCGAAATACTCGTTTTAATTTTAAAAAGGCCGTTACGGTCAACTTTTAGGCGAATGACGGAAATACGTAAAAGACTTGGATAACTCATGAACCGACCACAGAGGCGTAAACCAACATGTGACCTGGTCCTAAGAGAGTCCTAAGGTATATTTATACCTCACTAAAACGGGTCAGAACTGAAGTCAAAGCAAAAGTCAAACTTTTGCGACTTTCGGCTCCGAACCGGTCCTATATAGCAAATGATCGATTCAAACGAGCGCAAACATGTTCATATACTTATTATCATGTTTTATGATTGTCAAAACAAGTTCCATAACATATATATTACAGATTATGCATAAATCGCTAAAATAGCTTTCTGTTGACTTTTTAACCGCACGTTTGACTCGATAATTGACATAGTTAGAGTGGTGATCAGGGGGAACCATTTTAGAGGTTTAATACCCACATAAATACCAACTCATAACCATTTTTGATTCGTCATAAGACTGAATCATTTGCGAGTTATTGTAATGACAACCGTTAGTTACGTCGGTTGCGTTTATAGGCTAAAACTATGGAAATGTGAAACCAAAATGGTTATGAACGACTTACAGAAGTTGTTTCTTGATTATAGAGCAGAAGAGAATGCTTGGGAGCACTTAGAATGATCAGAGAGGTGTTGTTTGATTTGTGTGAATGTTATGTGCCAAACTTGGCTATTTATAGCCAATGTCAAGCAAGCATGATCATTACAACACCTACAACAGGTCAGGGGTGATGGGTAGATGTCCCCTAAGTGTTATGGGTCAAATGTAGGGTGCCCATGCTCCATTAATTGGGGTTTGATCGTTCAAAAGTTCCAAAAGCCAAGTAGTTACAACCATTCTGCATCTGGGCACTTTACGCGGCCCGCATGGGAGTTCCCATGCATTTTAATGCGGGTCGCCTAAAGGTTAAGAAATCAGGCGAATTAGTGAGGAGGCTCGCGGCCCGCCTCAACTAATCCCTAACCTTCACGCGGGTCGCCTAAGGTTAAGATTTCAGGATTTTTAAATCTTTTTGTAATAATTACAGAATCTGGCCATTAATAACGAAATCTTTCGTAATGATTTACCTGACCTTTCGGGTTTGAAGGGGTAACTTTGCGGTTTGGCCCTCGGTTATTTACCGATAGGGGCCTCGTGTTAATTACCCGCATTATTAAGTCCCCGGTTTATTTATTAATTATATTGGAAAGCCTTAACTTTCACTGTTGACGCTTTTAACCCTTCTTCTACGAATTCGATCGTAACCTTCTCGTTTCATATCGAAACTTCGCGAAATTCATATATATTATTTTAGTGAGGGTATAATACCGTTACAAAGTCTTGGGAACGTTAAAGGGTCACTCAGAGGTATTATTAAACATGTTGACACAGTTAACCCCTGTAGTTTGTAATCTATCACTTTCTTCCGCGTTTTGTTTTTGTACGATCTATAATTTATTCGTTTGAAGGTTTAAGCATTATTTAGGGATACTATACAGTATATTTACCCTTGTTGACATTTTTATAACCCTCGAATTTATATACTTTCAAGGTTTGTCAAAATTAGTCCTTTATTTATTATAGATGCCACGTGTAAACAAATGACACGTGTTAACACATCATTGGACACAAAAATTCGAGGTGTTACATCCTCACCCCCTTAAAATAAATCTCGACCCGAGATTTACTCAAATAAATAGGGGTATTTTTCTTTCATTGTAGCTTCGACTTCCCACGTATATTCAGGACCTCTACGAGCATCCCATTTGACTTTTACAATCGGTACGTGCTTTCTGCGAAGCTTCTTCACCTGTCGATCTTCAATCGACAAAGGTTTTTCTATGAACTTTAAGCTCTCATCTATATGCACATCTGTGTGTGGAATCACCAACGATTCGTCGGCGAAGCACTTTTTGAGATTGCAGATGTGGAACACATTGTGAATTCCATTGAGCTCTTCAGGCAAGTTTAGTTTATAGGCAACTGATCCGACTCGTTCAATGACCTCAAAAGGTCCTATGTATCTCGGACTCAGCTTGCCCTTCTTGCCGAAACGCATCACCCCCTTCCAGGGCGATACCTTAAGTAATACCTTTTCACCCACTTCGAAGTGAAAATCCTTACGCTTTGGATCAGCGTAGCTCTTCTGCCTATCGCGGGCAGCCTTGAGACGTTCCCGGATCTGGACAATCTTGTCCGTCGTCTGGAAAACAATCTCTGGTCCCGATAATTGGACCTCTCCTACTTCCGCCCAACAAACAGGCGATCTGCATTTCCTACCATATAATGCCTCGAAAGGCGCAGCCTTTATGCTGGTGTGGTAGCTATTATTGTAGGAGAATTCGATCAGGGGTAGGTTTTTATCCCAGTTACCACCTAAATCGATCGCACATGCACGAAGCATGTCTTCTAGCGTTTGGATAGTACGCTCACTTTGGCCGTCCGTCTGTGGATGGTAAGCCGTACTAAAGTTTAAACGCGTGCCCAAAGATTGCTGGAAACTTTTCCAGAAGTGAGATGTGTATCTAGTATCCCTGTCGGAGATAATAGACACAGGTATGCCGTGTAAGGCTACAATCTTATCAACATAAAGTTGGGCTAACATATCGGAGCTATACGTCTCCTTGATGGGTAGAAAGTGAGCTGATTTAGTCAGCCTATCGACTATGACCCATATTGTATCATGTCCTTTCCTGGTTTTGGGTAACTTGGTTATGAAATCCATAGTTACGCATTCCCACCTCCACTCGGGAAGTTCAGGATGTTGTAGCAAGCCAGACGGCTTTTGGTGCTCGGCTTTGACTTGAGCACAAGTCAAGCACTTTGCTACATGGGCGGCTACAGACTTTTTCAAGCCTATCCACCAATAATTTGCCTTTAAGTCTTGGTACATTTTGTCAGCACCAGGATGGACTGAGTATTTGGAACTATGGGCTTCCTGGAGAACAACATCTCGTAATCCTCCATAAATCGGAACCCATATACGTCCATTCAGTCTAAGGATTCCATCCTTGCCAAGAGTCAACTGCTCCTCAGTTACTCCCAGCTTTTCATTTGGATAATTAGCTTCCAACACAGCCTCACGCTGCGCAGCTAATATCCTTTCCATCAAATTATTTTTAACTTCAATGCTCTTGGCATTGATTCGAATGGGTTTTACCCTTTCTTTCCTGCTCAATGCATCGGCGACTACATTCGCCTTACCGGGATGGTACCTGATTTCACAGTCATAATCATTCAGGGTTTCCATCCAACGGCGTTGTCTCATGTTCAACTCCTTCTGGTTGAACAGGTGCTGAAGGCTTTTGTGATCTGAATAAATCACAAATTTAATACCATAAAGGTAGTGCCTCCACAACTTCAGTGCAAATACAACGGCACCCAACTCCAAATCATGGGTGGTGTAATTCTTTTCATGCACCTTTAATTGCCTTGAAGCATAGGCAATCACCTTGCCTTTCTGCATAAGCACACACCCCATGCCTGTGTGTGATGCATCGCAGTAGACTACGAATTCATCTGTACCTTCCGGTAATGTCAACACAGGTGCGTTGCTTAGCTTCTGCTTCAGTATTTCAAAAGACTCTTGCTGCTTCGGGCCCCAAATGTACTTTTCTTTCTTCTTGGTCAAGGAAGTCAAGGGCGCAGCAATTCTCGAAAAATTTTCAATAAATCTCCGGTAGTATCCTGCTAACCCCAGGAAACTACGAATTTCGGTAGGCGTCTTTGGCTCTTGCCAGTTCATGACCGCCTCTACCTTAGCGGGATCCACTTGGATACCACGCTCACTCACAACGTGTCCTAAAAACTGAACTTCTCGTAGCCAGAATTCACATTTCGAGAATTTGGCGTAGAGTTTCTCACGTTGTAGTAATTCGAGAATGCAACGGAGGTGCTTCTCGTGGTCAGCTTGATTCTTGGAATAGATAAGGATATCGTCGATGAAGACTATGACGAATTTGTCCAAGTACGGCTTGCAAACGCGATTCATGAGATCCATGAACGCAGCCGGTGCATTTGTGAGCCCAAAAGGCATCACTAGGAACTCGTAATGACCATAACGAGTCCTAAATGCAGTCTTGTGTACATCTTCACCTCTGACTCTGAGCTGATGATAGCCCGACCTTAAGTCGATTTTTGAGAAGTAGCTGGCTCCTTGCAGCTGGTCGAATAGGTCATCTATCCTTGGTAAAGGATACCTATTCTTTATAGTGACTTTGTTCAGCTCTCTATAATCAATGCATAAACGCATTGACCCGTCCTTCTTCTTTACAAAAAGGACCGGTGCTCCCCAGGGAGATGATCTGGGTCTGATAAAACCTTTCGCCAGCAGTTCGTCCAACTGGGTCCTTAGTTCCTTCATTTCCGTTGGCGCTAGTCTGTAAGGTGCTCTTGCTATCGGAGCTGCTCCAGGAATGATGTCAATTCTGAACTCCACTTGTCTATCTGGTGGCAAACCAGGTAGTTCTTCAGGAAAAACCTCGGGGTATTCAGAAATGACAGGAAGATCCTCGATCTTCGGCTTTGGTTCTTCAATTATCACCTGAGCCATGTAAATTACACAGCCTCTGTTCAAACACCTTGAAGCTTTCAGCATAGATACGTTTTCGGGAAACCCGAACTGCGTATCCCCTCGAATGGTAAGAGATTCACCACTCGGAGTCTTTAAAACTATTTGCCTTTTGCCGCAAATGATTTGGGCCTGGTTATGGGATAACCAGTCCATGCCTAGCACGATGTCAAAACCCGCAAGTTTGAAAGGAAGTAGGGATAAAGGAAAAGAATGGTTCCTAATGGACATTTCACATCCTTCTAGAACAGTAGAGACGGTTTCTATCGTGCCGTCTGCTAACTCTACCTCGTATTTCACGTCAAGGGTTTTGATTGGCATATTTAGTAGTTGGCAAAATTTCTGGTCTACAAAGGACTTATCAGCGCCAGAATCGAACAGTACTCTTGCAAATATATTATTTACGAGAAAAGTACCTGTAAGCACATTGTCGTCCTTGACCGCTTCCTTTGCATCCAAGCGAAAAACTCTCGCATTCGACTTCTTCGTCTCTTCCGCCTTCTTGGCATACTTCGGGCAATTACTCTTTATATGCCCCTTCTCATTACAATTAAAGCAGGTTGCATCCTTTATCTTTTTGCACTCCACTGTCTTGTGATCCTTGGACTTGCATAGCCCACAGGATGGAGTCTTTTGTTGCGACTGTGAACCAGACGCAAACCTACACTTCCCGGAGTGAGGTTTCTTGCAGACCTTGCAGTGGGGTCTTCCATCAGCTTGCCCCTCCTTCTTTGCCTCCGACCCTCTCTTGCCTTCACCGTTTCCACGGTGCTTTTTCCCAGACTTTCGTGAGGTATCATCCTCACGTTTTCGCTTTTCAGCCTCCTTGCTCCTTTGTGCCCTCAGACGGACAGCATCAAGTGTAAGAGACAAGGAGAGGTCAGTAACTGACCTGAAGGTCGTTGGCCTAGAGGCTTTCACACTGGCCTTGATCGCCGGCTCTAAGCCCCCAATGAAACGGGCAATCCTTCTAGGTTCTGGTGTCACAAGATATGGCACCAGGCGTGACATAGTGTTAAAACTTGTCAGATATGCTTGACAATCCAGGTTTGTCATCACCAGTGAGACAAAATCTGCCTCAATCTTCTCAACCTCGTGCTGAGGGCAGTAGTTTTCTTTTATGAGGGTAATAAACTCCCCCCATGACATTTTGTACAAGGCAGACTTACCTGAAGCCTGCACCAGAGCTCTCCACCACGCCAGGGCCTCGCCCTTGAATGACTGGGACACAAACTTAACCACGTCCCTCTCAGCGCACCCGCTGATGTCCACTATCGTGTCCATCTCGTCCAGCCAGGTGATACAATCAACCGCACCCTTCTCCCCTGTAAATTCACGGGGCTTACATGATACAAAGTATTTGTAGGTGCAACCCTTAGCACTGGACGCATCAGTATATTCTCGATCGCGATGAACGCTGTGCTCAGTAGACGAATGTTTGTCGTCATCTTTCTTGGGTTCAGAGGGTGGTTTGGAGTGTGTCTTTGGTTTAGAGGGTGGTTTTGACACAGTTCTGCCTTGAGACTCAGTATTTTGACGATCAATAGCTGCCTGGACAGCATTGTTAATCAGAGCCTTCAGTTGTGCGCCTGTCAAATGCACTGACGCATTGTCATAGTCATCTTCGTTTGTGTGGCTGTTCTCTCCATTGGGATCCGCCATTGTAACTTGAATCTGTTACAGAAGATAACAAAATTTTAATTTAGGAGATTATTATATGATTGTCTTTTATGACAATTTGTCAACCATGGTACAGAGACCATATTTGGTTAACTTTTTATTTCATTAAATATTAGGATTTGAATATATCCTATTTTAACTATATAAATAGTACTGGCGGCATAAAGCCTAATCATGATGATGTTTTATAATATTAGCCGAGATTTCATAGAATCAAAGGCATAGAGAGTTGAACCGTAGTTCTTTTATCTCTTTCTGACAGAGAGTCATAGACTACCACTGCCTTTTGTCTTTATAAGACAATTATTATGGCCCATAGGCACTACACCTCTAATGGATGTCTTAATATGGTTGGCCCGTAGGCACTACATCACTAATGGATGTTTTAATAATATTGGCCCGTAGGCACTACATCACTAATGGATGTTTTAATAATACTGGCCCGTAGGCACTACATCACTAATGGATGTTTTAATAATTCTGGCCCGTAGGCACTGCATCACTAATGGATGTTTTAATAATACTGGCCCGTAGGCACTGCATCACTAATGGATGTCTTTATAATATTGGCCCGTAGGCACTGCATCACTAATGGATGTCTTTATAATACTGGCCCGTAGGCATTGCATCACTAAATGGATGTCTTTATAACACTGGCCCGTAGGCATTGCATCACTAAATGGATGTCTTTATAATATTGATCACCTTCATTGGTGATTTAACCCACGATCTATATATCATTTAGTTGGGTTTTGAAATCCTCAAAGGATTATTGTATAAGAATGACGTGCGTGATTATAACGAATCACATCTGCCATGAATGTTAACATGCGTACAGAGGTTAACAGGGAATCAGAATCTTTTCAGTTAGGTCGTACCATCTTGACTAGATCTTAACAGACCCCAAGCTAGGTTTCACCTTTTAAGATTCTTTATCTAGGCAGATCAACATAAAAGGAATGGTTTTGATTTATTTTATATATATTAAAACAAAACTCATAACATACATTCCAAAATCTTAAATACAATTACATATTGCCCTAAACGGGTCTTTCAAATAGTACATACCTCCATAGAGGTTTTAAAATAAGTGACAAGTCCACGCAGGGACTCGTACAAGATAGGTGTCCATGCAAGGACTAAAGATAAGTCCACGTAGGGACTGAAATATGATATGTTGTCCACACAGGGACTTATTTCAAAGTAGAAATTACAGTAGTACTACTATTAAGGGCTAATGGTCACGTTTCTTCTTTTTGCCCTTTAGTAGGTTCGCCAAGCCCTTGAGAAATCCTCGGTGGCTTTTCTTCTCTTCCTCGAACTCTCTCTCCACACGATCTAGTCGATGGAGTATTTCTTCCTGTTCAGGAGGAGAGAATCGTGGTTGTGGCGCTTGATGCGGAACGGGAGGTCTGGGAGGTATTGGATACCCATGAGCTGAGTAGTCCGGTGGTCCCATGTTTCCATGTGCTCCGTCAGGGTAGCACGCATTGTATCTAGCCGACACCACATATGGGTCGCGCTCATAGCCGTAGTTGTATTGTGCTTGTGACGGTTCGAACGGATTGTAAGCCGTTGGTCCCGTATAAGCTGGTATGGGTTGGTCATACCCGAATGGTGGCGAATTTCGTGCAGTAGGTGCGGAGTTCGCCTCCTGTATAGGACTCGAAGGTCCTTCTTCTTGTAGCGGCGGATAGTGGCTACTACTAGAGTGTCGAGGAGTGCTGAAGTGCATACCCCTTCCTCCTCGTGTAGACATACGAGCATTTGTCCTCCTACGCCTCGGCGGATCAGGTATTACTGGTTGTGCCGGTGGCGGAGGTGGTGGCGTAACTGCCTCAAAGCGTGAATCCTCAGAGGGATCCTGTGGATGTCTCGGTTGCGATGTCTGATGAGATGGTGTGTTGTACCACTCATGTCGGTCAAACAAGGCCATAAAGCTGTCTGGGCCTTGATACTACGGACCATGATATGAAGATCCGTCAGATACTTCTATCGGATGTGTGGGCGTACCACGAGCTGGTTCAGTTGGATCCTCATCTTCCTCCATGGGATCTTCAGAAAAGTGGTCTTGTGGACCTAGTGGAACAAAACCTGAAGGTTCCTGTATGTAGTCAGCCGGATTAAACTGACCTATGTAGTACGGAGTAGGGTCGTCATAATTCCGGTGCGAAACCGAACGTTGTAGAGGTATGAAGGAAGGTTGTGGGTTGTTGGGATTATTTTCTGAATCTGGCCCAAAGGAGTGCCGGTAGGATGGCGTTGAGCTGTGCGAAGTGGAATGCCTCGCGGGTTCGTAAAGATCTCTTCGTCGTTGTGGCTCTTCGCTCCGTGTCATCGAAGGATGTCTTGTACCAGATGGTCCAGCTTCTTTATCGTGATGTGTCACGATTTCTCCTCGGCCTCTACGTCCCCTTCCTCTTCCTCGGAATAGAACAGGTGGCATTTTCCTGCTCCAAAACTTATTAAAAATCGAAAATAAAAGACAAAAAGGAGTAATAATCCGAATTTGTCCTAAGTTCTTGTCTAGACTCAAGTATGTGCAATTGTGTCACTGAGATTAAACACAATAGGATAGTGTTTAATTCACTCAATGTTGGCTCTGATACCAACCTGTCACACCCCGATTTCCACGTGTCTCACCGGTGGGCCCGGTGGGGGATTACCGTGACGATGTTGGCAACAATATAGTCAAACCACACAATTATATAATGCACAGCGGAAGCATAAGATAAATATATATAACTTCAACCTCTGGTGATAATATCAATGTATTACAGAAGTTGAATATCCACAGTGGATCGTAAATAAAGATAAAGTATTGTTCCATTAGATACTGCAATCAAGCTTGCGAGACTTATCCCGACGCTAGGGAGCTAATACCAGCCAATTACGTTTAGGTACCTGCACTTAATCTTTTTGGGGAAAATACGTCAGTTTACACTGGTAAATACATTCAACTGACACATTTGAAAATGTTTATTAAAATTGATTTGAATGCACAAGGCACAAACTCTTTTATAACTTGGGAAAATTCATAATGATCTTGTGAACGTTTTACATGTTCTTTTATGCGTTCAGTAGCCCGGGTCGTGCCGGGTTAAAGATTTATAGACACACCACGTTTGCGTAAAACCGTAGTATAAAAACCAACGGCTACGTCTTTTAATTTTAATGTCGACACTTTATACCGGGTGTACGCCTACACCGGGATGTCGATGGTCGTGGCCATTTCGTAAAATGATGCCAAGGATATCCGGGACAACGGTCATTAAACCCCCCAAAGGCTTATAAGCAACAAAACTGTTTAAATGAGCCGATCATATTTAGTCAATTAACCACCTAAGCGATGGAATTATATGATGCTCAATCAAGCGGTATTAATATACCGTAACCCAAGCCCATATAGGGGAAATAAGTTAAAGTATTTACCTTTGCAAGTATTAATCCTTAATTTAGATCAAGTCACCGATAGCTTTTACTGGGGCTCCTAATCTGGAACGAAGGTTTTAATTAACCTCTTAGAATCCTAACGGTCCTTGTATTAGCCGTAGCTTAAACCGGTTGATTCCGATATATAGATATGGTTAATTCGCACGAAAAGGCGAAAACCGAGAATGGAGTATGATTTGGACCCAACAAGTTCAGTGACTTGTTTTATATGGGTTTATAGTTCATACTCTGGATTTTGGGGTTCAAATAATATAATTTGACCCATATCGGCTATTGCACGAAAACTAGTTCCATGAGCCGTACCGTGTGCGCAAATAGGCGAAACGGTTAACTATGAGAGTCGTACGCTTATTTCCTAAGTCAACATGCCTTAAATGTGTTGTGGTATCAGTAGGATACCTTCCGTAATGCCCGTAACGAGTTTAAGTTTATATTATGCCCCGTAGGGGCTTTTCGGTCATTTTAAAGACTTTTAAAGAGCTTTTCGGGTTCTACAGTAAATCTGAGTTTCCCGAACAGTTTATAAAGTTTAAAATACTTTATTTATTATTTAAAATCAGTGGCAACTGGAATCGGGTCAAAAGACCTTGTAGAACTCCCGTTTTGGCCAAAAAGGGCATATTCGGTATTTACCGAACCGTAGCCATAACCGCAGGTTATGAGCAAGGTAAAAATTATTAAAAATCTTTAAAATTCCCAAAATATTATTTTACCACAGTGGGTAAAAGTTTTGGTGACGAAAACTTGGGTTAGATGGGCGTTATGCTAATTGCGCCGTTAATTACAAAATTTTCTTAAAAGTGCGCCTTTTAGCATAACTCTCATTCTAGACCTCGGATTGGCGTGAAACTTTAAGGACATGCTTATATTTTAATAAGCAAGGTTTTGGTCCGTTCACGTGTCCGAAATACTCGTTTTAATTTTAAAAAGGCCGTTACGGTCAACTTTTAGGCGAATGACGGAAATACGTAAAAGACTTGGATAACTCATGAACCGACCACAGAGGCATAAACCAACATGTGACCTGGTCCTAAGAGAGTCCTAAGGTATATTTATACCTCACTAAAACGGGTCAGAACTGAAGTCAAAGCAAAAGTCAAACTTTTGCGACTTTCGGCTCCGAACCGGTCCTATATAGCAAATGATCGATTCAAACGAGCGCAAACATGTTCATATACTTATTATCATGTTTTATGATTGTCAAAACAAGTTCCATAACATATATATTACAGATTATGCATAAATCGCTAAAATAGCTTTCTGTTGACTTTTTAACCGCACGTTTGACTCGATAATTGACATAGTTAGAGTGGTGATCAGGGGGAACCATTTTAGAGGTTTAATACCCACATAAATACCAACTCATAACCATTTTTGATTCGTCATAAGACTGAATCATTTGCGAGTTATTGTAATGACAACCGTTAGTTACGTCGGTTGCGTTTATAGGCTAAAACTATGGAAATGTGAAACCAAAATGGTTATGAACGACTTACAGAAGTTGTTTCTTGATTATAGAGCAGAAGAGAATGCTTGGGAGCACTTAGAATGATCAGAGAGGTGTTGTTTGATTTGTGTGAATGTTATGTGCCAAACTTGGCTATTTATAGCCAATGTCAAGCAAGCATGATCATTACAACACCTACAACAGGTCAGGGGTGATGGGTAGATGTCCCCTAAGTGTTATGGGTCAAATGTAGGGTGCCCATGCTCCATTAATTGGGGTTTGATCGTTCAAAAGTTCCAAAAGCCAAGTAGTTACAACCATTCTGCATCTGGGCACTTTACGCGGCCCGCATGGGAGTTCCCATGCATTTTAATGCGGGTCGCCTAAAGGTTAAGAAATCAGGCGAATTAGTGAGGAGGCTCGCGGCCCGCCTCAACTAATCCCTAACCTTCACGCGGGTCGCCTAAGGTTAAGATTTCAGGATTTTTAAATCTTTTTGTAATAATTACAGAATCTGGCCATTAATAACGAAATCTTTCGTAATGATTTACCTGACCTTTCGGGTTTGAAGGGGTAACTTTGCGGTTTGGCCCTCGGTTATTTACCGATAGGGGCCTCGTGTTAATTACCCGCATTATTAAGTCCCCGGTTTATTTATTAATTATATTGGAAAGCCTTAACTTTCACTGTTGACGCTTTTAACCCTTCTTCTACGAATTCGATCGTAACCTTCTCGTTTCATATCGAAACTTCGCGAAATTCATATATATTATTTTAGTGAGGGTATAATACCGTTACAAAGTCTTGGGAACGTTAAAGGGTCACTCAGAGGTATTATTAAACATGTTGACACAGTTAACCCCTGTAGTTTGTAATCTATCACTTTCTTCCGCGTTTTGTTTTTGTACGATCTATAATTTATTCGTTTGAAGGTTTAAGCATTATTTAGGGATACTATACAGTATATTTACCCTTGTTGACATTTTTATAACCCTCGAATTTATATACTTTCAAGGCTTGTCAAAATTAGTCCTTTATTTATTATAGATGCCACGTGTAAACAAATGACACGTGTTAACACATCATTGGACACAAAAATTCGAGGTGTTACAATCGTATTCATTCTTGTTCATCAATTATTTGGTTTGTTCATCAACAACCGGGATTAAATTCTAGGATGTCATTGTTTTAAACCTTTAATCATTGAACCTGTTAATGTTTATGAAATCTAAAATTGGTAATTAACTGGATTACTATTCATTTGCATCAATCTTTCGGTTTCGATTGTGGATCATTGCAATCAAATATATTGTCCGTTAATTATTTATCAAAACAAGTTTTACAAATCATGTTTATGTGATTTTCAACTGGTTGTAACTAAGTAACCAGATTTTCTGCATAACCTGAAAACCCGGAGATTGGTCCCTTTTCTCATTATTGTTTACAACTACAATTTCACATTTGCTTTCACAATCATTCTCAAAACTGCAAAAATCAATTAGTTAGAAATAGATGATAATTAAAACAACCAACTTTTACACTCTCCACTGATTCCCCGTGGATTCGACACCCTGCTTACCCTTTACTAGTAAAAGGTGAATAAGACATTTTCACTTATATTTTTGACCGACCTTACGACATCGATCAGAGACCCAACTTTCAAACATGACCAGTTCACAAATCGGCAGACTTTGGGATAGTTCAGCAGTGGATTTCGCTATAGCGGATGCGGCCGGCCGTTCGGGAGGTTTGATTTCATTGTGGAATCCATCTATTTTTAATGTGAATTTGAGAATTATAAAACAAAATTTTATCATTGTGGGTGGAAAAATCACTAGACTAGATGGGGAATTCTTCATAGTGAATGTTTATGCCCCCAATAATGAATGTAAAAGAAAACATTTGTGGCTTGAATTGCTGGAAGTGAGGGAATCGTTCGATGGATTTTTTGTCTTCCTTGGAGACTTCAACGAGGTGCGGACACAGGAAGATAGGTTAAACTCCGTCTTTAACCCGAATAACGCCTTGGTTTTTAAGAACTTCATAAGATCGGCGGGCCTGTCGGAGTACAACATGGGAGGTGCAAAATTCACTTATATTAAGCTGGATGGGTCGAAACAAAGCAAGCTTGACAAAATTCTAGTTTGTGACGGATTCATGGATAAATGGCCAAATGCTAGATTAACGGCCGTTTTGAGAGAAAAATTGGACCACAGACCCGTCATCCCTCAGGTAAATTTCGATGACTTCGGCCCAATTCCTTTCCGGTTCTTCAATACCTGGCTCCAAGACTCGGAGCTGGCCGAGGTGGTTAAGTTGCAATTATCCAGCAGACAAAAGCTTCACACACATGGGCTTTCTTTGGCTGAATGTCTTAAAAGGCTCAAGGAAAGAATTAAAGAATGGAGAAGGAAGAAAAAAGAGGCGGAAAATAAACTGATCGTTGAATCTAGAACATTAATTGACGACTTGGAAATAAAAGCTGAGTCAGGGCCGCTAAATGAGGAGGATAAAAAGAAAAGATTTGAGGCAATAGATTTTATTGTTGACTAGGAATCAAAGAAGCTGGAAGAATTGAAAATTAAGGCAAGAGCATCATGGGTTCAAAATGGGGATGACAACTCGTCTTTATTCCACAAGTGGGTCAATTGCAACAATGCCAGAAATCGCATTAATGGAATTCTGGTAGATGATACATGGGTGACTTGGGTGGAGGACATAAAAAAGGTGTTTTTCAAATTTTTTAGCTCAAAATTCAAGGAACCCTTGGCAAAGTGACCACGTATCAGCGGCAATGGTTTCAAGAAATTATCACTAGAGGAAGGCGAAGCACTTATCAGGCCGTTTACAAAAGAGGAGATTAAAGGTGTTGTGTGGGATTGTGGCGGTGAAAAGGCGCCAGGACCTGATGGGTTCACTTTTGGATTCTTAAAAAAGTTCTAGGGGGAATTCGAGTCACCGCTATTCGAGGTACTCAATGAATTTCATTCCCATGGCCCGTTATGCAAAGCTCACGGTGCTTCTTTCATTTCTCTCATCCCTAAGACAAACGATCCCAGGACCCTGAACGAATTCAGGCCTATCTCCTTGATCGGCATGGTGCATAAGGTAATATCTAAAGTGCTCTCGAATAGACTTGTCTCGGTCATCGATAATCTTGTCTCTCCTGTACAAACGACTTTCTTGAGGGGTAAAAACATCGTGGACAGCCCGCTAATCTTAAACGAAATTTTTGCATGGGTTAAAAAGACTAAAAAACAGGTTGTGTTCTTTAAAGTCGACCTGGAAAAGGCATACGATACCCTCAATTGGAAATTCCTTATTACGATTTTACACCACATGGGATTTCCATCCAAGTGGCGTTGCTGGATTATGGGAATTTTGTATGCGGGGTCGGGCAGGGTACTCGTTAATGGGTCACCTACAGGGAGTTTCAATATGGAACGTGGGTTTAGGAAAGGGGATCCCATCTCACCGTTTTTTGTTCATTTTAGCTTTAGAATCACTTAACATCATTATGAACAAAGCGGTTGAGGACGGCCTGGTCGGTGGGTTAAAATTACCTAACGGAGGCCCTTTAATTTCGCACCTTTTTACGCCGATGACGTGGTGTTTGTGAATGATGGTAACTTGGAGCATATGAAAAACCTGGCGCGGATCATGCATTGTTTTTATTTGGCTTTAGGCCTTAGGATCAGCCAATCTAAAAGCAAGGTATACGGGGTCGGGTTGGACGATTCGAGTATGGAGGACCTCGCAAAAGTGCTCAATTGCAATGTGGGATCTTTCCCATTTAATTATCTTGGTATGATGGGCGGATCCAACATGAACAGAATCGGAAATTGGAAACTTGTGGTAGATCATTTTAACTCTAAACTGTCTAGGTGGAAAGCAAAATGTCTATCGTTAGCAGGAAGAGTTACATTAGCGAAGGCGGTATTGGGTAATCTTCCCACATATTACCTCTCACTATATAAAGCACCAACAAAAGTAATTAACACACTCGAAGGCATTCGGAGAAGATTTGTTTGGGGGGGGGAGTAAGTTCGACAAAAAAATCAGATGGATTAAATGGGAAAAATTGGTGGTGTCAAAGAAGCTGGGCGGGTTGGGATTGGGGAGCATTAGAGACGCAAACCTGGCATTGCTAATCAAATGGTGGTGAAGACTAAGGGAAGACGAAAATCAACTATGGGTTAGGGTGATAAAAGCGATACATGGGAGATGTTGGAAAAAAGAAATCATTCCAATAAACAAGTCATTAACAGGGGTGTGGAAAAACATTGGGGCAATCAATAAGGAGTTCCAAAAAAGAAATTTAAACATTGATCTTAAATTGAAATGCAAAGTGGGCAAAGGGAAAAAAGTAAGGTTCTTGGAAGATTTGTGGATATGCAATAAAAAACTAAAAGAAGAATTCCCACTGTTATACAAAATGGCCTCTAAGAAGAATGCTAGTGTATATGAGAATTACATAAAGTTGGGCTCAAATATTGTTTGGCATTGGGACTGGAAGTCTAAACCATCAAACAGCGAGAGTTAGGCTGAGTTCTTACGGCTTTTCGAAATACTTAACAACAAAAGAATGAATGATTCGAATGATGCGTGGGGTTGGGAAACGGAAAGAGATAGTCTTTTTTCGGTGAAAGCCGTGAGAAATGACCTAGGCGATGCGACTTACCAAAGTGACGGTGACCCGGTTATGAAGTGGTGTGGATGGGCAACAGCCAAAGCGAACACATTGGCTTGGAGGAGTATATCGGGTAGGATTCCAACGCGTGTAGAACTAGCCAAAAGAGGTGTACTGGTCGGGTCCGTGATTTGTCCTTTTTGCGGCTATTAGGAAGAAACGGCTGATCACATCTTCGTCACGTGCATAAAGGCTAAAACCATATGGTGGCTCGTCGGAGTTTGGCTGGAAAACATGGGTTTACCTGCTTGCATGACGGTCAAAGACATTCTCGCTGTGGCATGGGGGTTAACTTACCGACTGTACAAAAGAAGGCTTTTTATTGTGTGATCATGGCGGCTTTATGGAACATTTGGATACAAAGGAACGAGAGGATCTTTAATTAGTGGCGGAGCTAGCCCAAAAATTCAGTGGCATCCCCAGTTTATTTATTTTTTTGGGATCAGGGTTATCCTTTATATATAATCAGATTTTTTATTTTTCTTTTACACTACGAAAACGATACAGAGACGGGGTAGAGGGGTAGCGCGTGTTACCCCTTCTAATACACTAGCTCCGCCCCTGTCTTTAATAACACTTATAAGTCATACTCAAGAATTGTCGAAAATATCAAAGAATGCTCACTACTTTGGCTTAAACATAGAGGCCAAATGAAGGATATTGGGAGAGATCTCTGGTTTAGCTTGGGTGTGAAAGGAATTATAAATAGGTGATAGATGTCTCTTACTTGTATGCCTTTCTAGCTCCTGGCTAGAAATTATATTTGTAACTGTTTTTTGAGCAATGTTATAATCCTCTTTTCCGTTAAAAAAACTTAACTAAAGACGGGTGGCATGATTGATCCGTTTCATTTAATTATAGCTCACAACACAAAACCCAAAAACAAAACAAAACAAAAAAGTCAATATTTCTCTCAATTTTGTGAATTAATATACTTTATTTATTACTAGTATTTTGACCCGCCGCGCGTTGCGACGACGTCGAACCTTAAAGTAACCCGAATTTATATCGTCAAATATTTGATCCGACTCGTTTCCGACAAAAATTACGTCAAAACGTAGACCAACTGAAAACACACATAAAAATAAGCACGAAGACGTATGATATTTGATCTAATTCATTACCGAGAAAAATTTACGTCGAAACGTAAACCAACTTGGATTTATTCCGAAACGTACTTTAAAACAAGCACGTAAGAAAATAGTGTTTTTTTTAAGTTAAAACTTGGTATAGGGCGTTGTGGCGGCATCAAAATGTAAAGTAACTCGAATTTATATCGTGTAGTGAAAACGTATTATATTTGACCCAACCGATTCCGACCAAAGTTTATGGCAAAACGCAAACCAACTAAAAACGCATAGAAAATAAGCACAAAAACTTCTTGTTTGACCTGACTCATTTCTGAAACTGGATTAATACCGCAACGTACTTAAAAATAGGCACGTAAGAAAATAATGTTTTTTAAGTTTTAGAATGGTACCGTGCGTTGCGGCAACATCAAAACGTAAAATAACTCGATTTTATACCGCCTAGTAAACACGTATTATATTTGACCCGACTCGTTTCCAAACCAAATTTATGCCAAAACATAGACCAACCGACGTACCTATAAAAAGTATGAAAACGTCATATTATAATGCTAAAAACTAAAGGGTTAAAATACACAGAGAACAAAACACAAATTTTTTTAAACGGCCAACGGAATCAATCTCGAGCACTCTCGGGGCACTAAGTTGATCGATGTCTATGCACACGTGTTTTTTTATTTAAGCCACACACATATCCAAACTTCTACCATGCTTGTTACACCACTCATGCCCAAGCCTTTCACGCCCCGCTTTCGAGCCCCTGTTTCACCGTTTGGCGCTAGAAAATGATGAGATTGCGAGGCGTGTGACTCCATTACGTATTGTCTAACGTATAAAACGAATTGATGTCAACATATCATAATATTTTTCTGGAGTAAATTGCCAAAATCGTCCTTAAGGTTTAGGTCTGTTTGCCCGTTTCTTCCAAAATGACTTTTTTATGCCAAACAGCCCTTCACCTTTGTCATTTTTTGTCATTTTCATCCAAACAACTAACGTAGTTTACTTTTTATGTTAAGTTGAAGGATATTTGGATGAAACTGGCACATATAAAACCTCAGGGACGATTTTGGCAATTTACTCAAACTCTTTTTAATTTCTTTTATTTAATTAATTTTGTCATATATATTTAAAACAGAATATACATGTAGTTTTTTAAAAAAAAATAATAGTTTTATACCATTTTTCAGGCGGTGTCTTTTTTAACGGATGTTGACAGGCGGTATCCTTTACTAGGTATTTTGTTGCAAGTTTAGTCCTTTACACCCAACCCAGTTAAAATTCTCTGTTAATTGTTGACAGGCGGTGTCCTTTACTAGGTATTTTGTTGCAAGTTTAGTGCTTTACCTAGGTATTTTGTTGCAAGTTTAGTCCTTTACACCCAACAATTAATAGGGTTTTTTTAACTGAGTTGGGTGTAAAGGACTAAACTTGCAACAAAATACCTAGTAAAGGACACCGTCTGCCAACATTCGTTAAAAAGGACACCGCCTGAAAAGTGGTATAAAGATAAAGGGACAAGACTTGTAATTTTTCCTTTTATAAATTTTCATCCAAACCACTAACTCAAGGTTTAGGTGAAGGATGTTTTAAATTTTCTAAATTAAGACAGAAATTAATATCCAGTTTTTTATATAGATTAGTTTTATATAGAGAAGACGATATATAAAATAAATATCAATGGTGTGCAACACATAACAATCGATTACAACTTTTAGTATTTAATCAAGTGTATATATAGAAAAAAATTGTAAAATGTTACATATTTTTAAATGTGTTGAGCACCTAAGGAATATGTTGCAGAAACAAAATATTTATCTAATTAAGATTATGGGGGTAACTAACTAATATTTATTACGAGTAGTTTGAGTAAAGAAACTTTTGGTTCATGGCATTATACTTACTATTTGGTCGGTAATTTTAAGGTTTGGTAACGATACGCTGTTTGATAGGGGGCAGTGGCTTCTGTTTTTTTGTTAGGAGCGAATTTAAAATAGTAGAAGATAAATTACAAATTTGGTACATATGATAAGATTTGTTTATTTGACATTTTTCTGTAAGGTCACTAGCATTTTAGTTTTATGAAATTTAGAGGTTGAAGTAAATTTTATTTTTATAAAACTGATGTATATAAAAAATGGAAATTAATTTTTATCTTACTTTATAAAATTTAAAAGATCCTTCAACTTAATAGAAAAAAAATAACTGAGTTAGTGGTTAGATGAAAATTTATTAAAAAAATATATGACAAAACTATTAATTTTTTTTATAAGAATTGTATGTATATTCTGTTTTATATATATGTGATAAAATTAATTAAATAAAAGAAATTAAAAAGAATTTAAGTAAATTGACAAAATCGTCCCTGAGGTTTTATATTTGCCAGTTTCATCCAAATATCCTTTAACTTAACAGAAAAAGTAAACTAAGTTAGTGATTTGGATGAAAATGACAAAAAATGCCAAAGGTGAAGGGCTATTTGATACAAAAAAATTATTTTGAATGAAACTGACAAACAAACTTAAACCTCAGGGATAATTGTGACAATTTACTCTATTTTTCTGCCTATATATATTGATTTTAGACGCATGTATATGTGTATGTAGTATATATTGATTTTAAACACACATATGTGTGTATCTAAACGCCTCACCATCGAGAAGACATCTTTGTCATGATGAAATCAGATATTAATAATTATAAAAACGTAATCAAACATAATAATATGCTTTGTATTTTATTTGTCATGATGAAATCAGATATTAATAATTATAAAAACGTAACAAAAATAATAATGTGCTTTGTATTTTATGTTTTTAGTGACACCTATGCATTTGGTAATAGTTACCAACTTACAACACATCGTCTAGTTCTCTCTACGTTTTTTGTCAAGAATTTCTCACATCAGTATCTTGTTATTCTTTTCAATAAAAGAATATTATTTTGTTCATAAAAAACATTTGGTTTTAGATTGTTTAATAATCGCTAACCTTTTCTAATATTTTTTCTTAATCATTTACTAGCTTAAAGTCCCGTGTTTTACACGTGTTGCATAAATTTAATTTTATATAATAATCAATATAGTTATATCTTTAAAATACCTTGTATATTGCACAAGTTATATAAATATAATGTAATCGATTAACACATGCGGTCGTCAAGATACGTATTTAAATAATAAATTTGATGTACTATTTACTTATTAAAATTTTAATTTGTTTTTCTATTTATTATTAGGTTAGAAACATATGTATTAAACGTGGTAAAACTAATGAAATATTAGATGATTATTAATAAACGGAAAAAATAAAAGAAATAATAAATAAATAAGAGAGTTCCATGAAGTTTGTGATTTAATATGATTTTCTTATTTCTATATCCTATTAAATATTAAATAAAAATCATATTAAAAAATTATTTAACTAAATTTAATTTAAATGAGAATAAAAATTTATATATTCGCCTGGTTCTATAAAGAAAAAAAAAACTTTTTCTATCCCCTACGGAGAAAATACATATTCTATATTATTATTAATTAATAATTCAAAACTTTGATAGAAAAGTTACTATCCTCATCTAAATTGTATTTAGTTAAACTATTGTTTGATAGAAAAAAGAAAATGAAAAATAAGATAAGGAGATTATTAATTCAAAGTTTGAAAAAAAAGTATTATCCTTATCTAAATTATATTTAGTTAAACTATTATTTAATAGGAAAAAATTGAAAAATAAGATAAGAAGACACTAGAGATTGACACGTGTTAAAAAAATATTTTTATTTATTAGTATAGAAAGATTAAATGGTTAGCAAATTATTTTATAACAAACAAATTATTTATACTTATCATGTAATATTTGTTTACTATTTTTAAACTAATTATTTAATTAGTACATGCAGTTAAACTATTATTTAATAGGAAAAAATTGAAAAATAAGATAAGAAGACACTAGAGATTGACACGTGTTAAAAAAATATTTTTATTTATTAGTATAGAAAGATTAAATGGTTAGCAAATTATTTTATAACAAACAAATTATTTATACTTATCATGTAATATTTGTTTACTATTTTTAAACTAATTATTTAATTAGTACATGCAGTTGATCTACTTTCTTATTTTCATACATATTTATTAGAAATTCTACAACTGTCACCAACTTTTTACCGTTAGATCATGCGTAATGGTTAATGTCTCATAAGGGGCATTTTCCATTACATCAATATCATAATGCCTCTTCAAAAATCGTATAATGGTTAATGGCTCTTAATTTCCATTTTATTCAATACTTTTCATTTTTTCTCATCTTTTGTCATTAATCTAAAAATGTCTCTCTCTTTTCATGCCCCTATATAACGTCCAGGGGGATGGTGGTGGGTGCGTTATCAAACCCTTTCATGCCCTTATAACGCCCATTACACATGGCCTTAGTACATGTGGTTGTGGTGTATTAATGGTGAAATCATTTGTATTTGTAGAATTAATTACATACTTAGTACTTGTGTTATATTAATGGTGAAACAATTTGTAAAATTTAGTAACAATTGTGTAATTTCCAATAAATAGGCATGAAAATAGCAAAATGAGTAAACCACGGATACTAACCATGTAAATTATTGATATTTATAATTGTTGATTGTTTTATTTTTTGTTTTTTTTTATGTTAACACAAGTAATATCTAACACTCTATCTTGTTAAGATCAAATAACATACAAGTTTGAATGATTAGGTTCCATATATTTTTAAAAGAATATCAAACAAGTCTGGGTTGATTGGCAATCTAGACGAACCGACATAACGGGTTATTACACAAATAAATTACAGGAAAAAAGAATAAGGTTTTATACACAAAACTTTGTCATGCGTGATCATGCTTAAACTTTCCCGAAAGTATGCTCCCGCGGAAATGGCGGTTTAAAGGTGTTCGGTTTTTCGCGTACTTGGTTGTCCTTCCATCTAGTTCCTGCCTTAGAAGCCTATCATAAACACTAAAAACAATTACTGTTTAAGTCAAACGGTCAATGCGATCAAAAACAATGATGAAAACAAGTTTTGCTCAAATGATGCAGGCTGGAAGAAAACTTGTCTCTTCCTTAGGCACTCTGTTATCTCTTCTGGCGACTCTATAAACAGTAAGGCATTAATCTTCACGCAAAGTCATTTGAACAAGCATGTTGTGATACCAAATTATGCGAGCTGGAAGCGCACTCAAATGTCTCAAAGTCATAAGTTATTTAAAGGCTTGGAACCGAATGGTTCCGTCTGAATCTCGGCTACCTTAAGAGCTCACAAGGTCTTGATTACAATTCTTCAATATTCAAAACAAAAGCTATAAAAAAGGTTGTCCTTATCGAATTTTAAGGACTACCAAAACCCTAGTTTTGGAAACCATATAAAAAGCTAATAATTATAATTCAATCAATTTTTTAATGACAAACTAACCTACTACTAAATACTCTTATACTTGTATCTCATAGGATTTGAACCCTCTATCTCCAGTATAGGTGGGAGACTGTAGGATCGAGATTCGACCTAAACGAGTCTATCAGAAGAGTTCTAATCCAAACCAAAGGCGGAATTCAGTGATTCGGACTTGATTGCAGCTTGATTCACACACAGATTCACTTAAAATGTCTTGTATATTGATTTGACACGATTACAGATCAAACGACACTTCAGCAGCACCTCGGCTCTGGAATCACAACCGTTTTAAATGAAATCACAAGCTCAGGTATTTATAGTGGATGCCATTTCGCATGGAATGGACATGATCCATTTCATGCGAAATGGACAATGTTCAATTCGTGCGAATTGGCCTCTGCCAGTTCGTGCGAAATGGTCCAACATCTCTAAAATCCTATAAACTAGCCTACCAAGCTCCACTCTATCCAATCTAGATACAAGACTCGATACAAGACGAAGTCGACAAACATATGCATCCACAGACTCCCCTTAAAATACAAAATCGTTTAAAGAAAAATTGACAAACCGATGAGAATTGCTTCAAATCTCCATCTATTTGGCATAAACAATCAGAACTCCCCCTGACAACAAACTATTTTCCCATTATGATTTCAAAACACTTAAGTTTGTTTTAATCAAAATGGTTTTTCCGGAAAATTAGTTTTGTTGAAACCACTTGTAAGATTGGGATAAACTCATTATTTTGTTTTTTCAATCATTTTGTATGAAAGTTAAATCAAGTTCAACTTAATGACCTTGATTAACCACTTGTAAGTTCACTTGTAGGAACTTATCAACAATACCACTTGTAAGTTGAAATATGACAATTTGAGTTTTACCACTTGTAGGTTTTTTCAAACAAACATATTCAAGAATGATGCCGATTCCTGCTCCACGATTACCAACTTGGGAGCTCCGGCAAGTCAGAATTTTAAGTAGAAAATGCTGTCACCCAAGCCTGACCAGTCTTGGGTGATTGTGAATCATCTTCAATCCACCATTTTTTTTGATTTATAAAACTCTTTTGCACCTTTCACCTTCCCATCGATCATCTTTCCAAAAATATATTTCACTTTTCCATTAAACGCTGTTTCAGCATCAAATTCTTCTTTACCAAGGAAGAATTGATCTGAGATTTCAATCTTTCCAACTTTTAACTTCAAGTTTTCTTTTGACAATAGCGGAAAGTTTTCATCGTTCATTTCTGGAACGAAATTCTCATTATTTTTCACAACAAATGACTCCTCTGACTTTGACGAGTCAGATTCATTGTCAGAACTAGTTTCAGATTTAACAACCCGTTTTTGTTTATTCAAATCGACTTTCTTTTATAAAAAACGTTTCGAACTTTCACCAACTTCGAAAGTTGAATTTTTGAAAACTTTGATTTTTTCTGCTGGTTGTTCTTTTTTATCAACACATTTCTTTTTCAAATCTGAGTTATAAGTAACTCCCTGTTTTGTATAAGTAGACTTGGGGCAATTCCAAGCAATGTGTCCAACTTCTTGACATTTGAAACAGGTTCTTCTGTCAACTCTTGGTGCAGAATTTTTCAAAACATTCTTTTTCTTTTCTGCGAGAAACTCTTTGTTTGACTGTTTTCTGAACAGTTTCTCCTTTTCTTCTTCTGAACTAGTACCTGAAACAAATTTAGTTTTTGGTTTAAAATTTTTCTCATTTTTATGATTTTCTGGGGGAATATATCCTTAACCTTTCTTTTTCAAATTACTGTTATGGTTTAGTTTCTTTTGAAAACCAGAACCAGAACTGTAACCTTTTTTTCTTGTTCAATCTTTGTTGAACCCTTGAAGTGTATTTTTTAGGTTTTTCAGTAAGATTTACATCTTTTATTTTAGAAATATTAATTTCTGTTAATTTGAAAACATGTTTGATCTGTTCAGTTTTAACACTTCTTATTGGAAATTCCTCATCAAAAAATAATTTGTTAGAATCATTCAAAGTATATGCTACTTTGAATGTTTCATCATTCCAAATATTTTTTGACATCAGAAATTCTTTATTGTAAACCCGTTTGACCGGTGATCTCGGACTCTTGTCTAATGAACTCGAACTTTCAGATTTAGACTCCGACGTTGACTCTTCATCCATATCCAACACCTGATCGACCACTTTCTTTAATAACTCAGACTCATGATCAGTGTCAGACGCTGTGAATGTGACGTCAATGTTGTCTGGTAACTCATCAGTTGTTTCAGACCTTAACTTTATATTGATTGCCTTTTTTAATTGTTCCTCATTTGGTTTTCTAGGAGAATAACTTTCCCAGATCGGAGGCGGACACTTGTTATACTTGATACTTTGTTTCTTACCAGTATTCGTAACTTCCATCTTTTTATCTTGAAAAGCTTCAAGACCTGCAACAGTAGGATAAACTCTATCAATCAAATAATCACAAGTTGAATAACTCAGCAACAATCGTCTGATTCTTTCATTTTCAAACTTTTCGGTCTCCAAATCCTGCTTCAGTTTTGCACACTCTTCAATATAGCTATTTATGACCTTCTGCTTAGTCATTAATGTTGAACTCATCATCGTTGAGGCAGCTTCTACTTCTAAGTTTGTCTTGTTCAAACTGTCAAGCATTCTGTTCAGCACATCATATGATTCTTTTACATACTTAACATCAAACAACAATTTTTCTTTCAACTCGTCTAGTTCACTATACTTCTTGTCTTTCTCTTCACAATGTTTGCATGGTTCCAAACATTTTAGACAAGGTTTCGTGACCTAGACAATCTTTTCAACTTCGATAATCTTTTCAACTTCGATAATCTTTTCAACTTCGACTATCTTTTCAACTTCGACGATTTTTTCAACTTCAACAATTTTTTCAACTTCAACAATTTTTTCAACTTCAACAATTTTTTCAACCACCTTCTCAATCACATTCTGTTCTGTTTCAACTTCTGTCATCACTTCATTATCATCAATTTCGACCCTCTCTGTCGGTTTTTCTTCAGCGTTTACCTTTGCAGTTTCCATCTGAACTTTAGTTTGTTCTTCAGCAACCCTTCTTGCTTCAATTTCTTCCAATTCTCTCTTCAGTCGAGCAGCCCTTTTCTCTTTCAACATCTCGATTTTATCTGCAAAAAACAAATTAAAACTAAACGAGTCCAAATTTTTTCTAGCTGTATTAATATACTCTTCCTCATCATCTGTGTCTTCATCACTTTCTGATGACTTGTTTGGCTTAGATTTGACTGATTCTTCTTCCAAGATTCGAGCAACAAATGCTGTTTTTTCTGAATCAGCCGGAATGTATTTGTCCCAACTAAATCCCTTTGGCAATCTTTCATCATCTTGATTAACTAGATAAGCTTTCTTCTTTCCATCTTCAATAACACGGGATGATGACGGTTGTTGAGCAACCTGATGATAAATTGCTTTTCGATGGTAATCGTTGTTTCCAAACGGATCTTGTCTTCTGGTTGCTTCTCTGTTTGTACATTCTCGTTTAAAATGCCCCTTTTCTCGGCAACGAAAACAAGTAACCTTTGATTTGTCAAACCCTAACTGAGATGTAGCAGCATCACGAAGATCATCTCTACCGGTGATTTGTTTGAATTTTTCTGCTCTTCTCAAAACACTAGCTAAACACCACTTGATATCCATCAACTCAAGTTCTTCAGAATCAATCTGATCATAATCCTCTTTGGTGAGCATCGGATTCCCAATTCTTGCAGAAACTAAGCTTTCATAAGACTCTAACATAGTAACAAGTGATGCCATGTGTTGCTTAGCCATATCTGGAGTGAGATTTTGACCATTTTGTATGTTTAATGTCACATTGCATTGCAGATTTGTTGAACTCTGTCGTTGAGAACTTGGTGTTGAGAAATTCGGATCAAAACTTGAATACGATGACGAATATCCACCACTTTAAGTTGTAGTGCTAACATTTGTTCCGGAAGTACCATCAGCACTGAAAGTAGTCTGAATCTTCGAACTCGGAGTAGTCTCAAATTTGCTTCTGAATGAACTTGCACAAATTCATACTTTCAGATTTTCTCATATGTTTTAAAATCAACAGATATGTTCCCCATTTATCTTGTGGTCGCATCAGAAAGCTTATTAACCCATTCATCATCTTCCTTTTTGATGTCCAATCTTTTCATTTCCTGGACAAGATGACAATATCTATTGATAGTCTTCTTAGTCGTTTCACCTTTCCAAGCTGTAAACATATCAAAAGATTTCTTTAGTAATGCACGTTTATTTTTTATCATATCAGCACTTCCCTTAAACTTCTGAATCAACGCTAACCAAATTGATCTAGCCGTTTCCTCATGTTGAAGCAAAACAAAAATATCTTCTTTCATCGCTTGTTGGAGAATGCTAATCATCATTTTTTCACTGGTGTATTTTAACTTCTCATTTGCTGAATATTCACTTAAAGGTTTTTCATTTCCACGGTCATCTGTCGGTATAACATAATCTTTGTCTAACGAAACCCATGCATCAAACTTATAAGCTTGGACCCAGTTTTCAAAACGATTTTGTCATCCTTTAAAATCCTCAATGTACATAAGCTTCGGAGGCTTTTGAAAGGTTCCTGTTTCATTTTCGATTTCAATTGTTTCGGCAACTGTAACTGGAGCAGCTGGAGTGGTTGCAAAAGCGTTATAAAACTCTTCTTCCATGTTTCGGTAAAACAGTTTCACAAATTCACAAAGTTCAAACGGATTGACGATTCCAACGAACTGGACAACTTTGAAGCGAAATGAACTTTGGTGCGGATTGACTTTTTGGTGCGAATTGAACTTTTTGGTGCGAATTGGACCTTTGGTGCGAATTGGATCTTTGGTGTGAATTGGAGGTTCCTTTCAAGCGAACTGGTCCTTTTCAAGCGAACTGGTCACTTTGGTGCGATTTGGAAATCTATTTCGTGCGAAATGGAGGTCTGTTTCACACGAATTGGGCCATTTCGTACGAATTGATAATCTTTCAAATGAATTGGGACACTTAGAGTTCAATTCGTGTGAAATGGACCTCTGAATTACCAACTCGTGCGAAATGGAACACTTAAGTTTTAATTCGTGCGAAATGGAAGCAATTTCAAATGGAATGAAGGTCCATTTCGTGCGAAATGATGCTGATGTCACACAATCGGCTAGTTTTTAACAAAATTGATCAAGTTTTAGTTTGATTTAAGGTCTGATTCTTTCAAGGATTGATTAAAACAGCGTTTCGCACGTTATATGTGAAAATCAATCCATTTTAACCGTGAAATCTTCGTTAATTTTGAAAAATGTGAAGAAGAATGAGTAGAAGTTAGAAATTTTGGTGAACACAAGCTGAAATGGTAAGAACTCTTCCTCCTGAGCTCTGATACCACTTGTAGGATCGAGATTCGACCTAAACGAGTCTATCAGAAGAGTTCTAATCCAAACCAAAGGCAAAATTCAGTGATTCGGACTTGATTGCAGCTTGATTCACACACAGATTCACTTTAAATGTCTTGTATATTAATTTGACACGATTACAGATCAAACGACACTTCAGCAGCAGCTCGGCTCTGGAATCATGAACTATTTCAAATGAAATCACAAGCTCAGGTATTTATAGTGGATGCCATTTCGCATGGAATGGACATGATCCATTTCGTGCGAAATGGACAATGTTCAATTCGTGCGAATTGGCCTCTGCCAATTCGTGCGAAATGGTCCAACATCTCTAAAATCCTATAAACTAGTCTACCGAGCTCCATTCTATCCAATCTAGATACAAGACTCGATACAAGACGAAGTCGACAGACATATGCATCAACAGAGACACATTACCGTCACACATATCCCTTAAGGTAGGGTTGACAATTCTGACACGAACACGATAACACGACACGAACCTACACGAAGTTAATAGGTCTCGTGTTTGATCTTAATAGGTTTCGTGTCTAAACAGGTCGAGACGATAATACCTGTTTAAATTTCGTGTCTAAACAGATTAAAACCCATTAACCTGTTAAGACCCGTTAATGACTTATTTATAATTTTAAATTAAAAATATATCAAATATGTGGGGTGGGGTGGGGGCATGTGGAGTCATAATGTATACCCAAAATTTTGAAATCCATTTTCCTTCACTTCACGCTTCAAAGTAACCAAACCCTAATTTCCTAATTCAGTCGCCACCATCCCTTCGAAGAACTTCAGTCGCCGCTCACTCATCCCTTCGAACTTCAGTCGGCCATCCCTTCGAAAAACTTCAGTCACCGCTCACTCATCTCTTCGAACTTCAGTCGCCATCCCTTCGAAGAACTTCAGTCGCCGCTCACTCATCCCTTCGAACTTCAGTCGGCTATTCCTTCGAACTTCAGTCGCCGCTCATCATCAGATACTTTAATCAGAATCTCGTTTTGTTAAGGTAAGACACTTTTATCAGTATGCTTAATCAGTAATTCAGTATCTCGTTTGATGATATGCTAACTATTTGATGATATGCTTATTTAGTTTGACCACCAACTGTTTGATGATATGCTTAATCAGTATCTCGTTTTTGTTTCTTGATATGTAGATTTTTGTTTCTTGATTAATTCTTCTGAAAAAGTTATAATAAATCAGATTCTTTCAACTGTTTATTTCTTGATATGGATTCTACTGAAAAAAATATAATCAATCAACTGTTTGTTTCTAGATGTGGAATCTACTTCAACTGTTTGTTTCTTGATATGGATTCTACTGAAAAAAATTATAATCAATCAACTGTTTGTTTCTTGATATGGAATCTGCTGAAAAAAAAATTATAATCAATTAACTGTTTGTTTCTTGATATGGAATCTACTTCATTAAAGTCGAATATTTAGGTACTTGAAAAAAATTATAATCAATTAACTTTTGTTTTTGGATATAGTTGCCGATTTATTAAAGTCATGAGTGATTCACAAAATAAAGTCGGGAAGAAGACGGGCAAAACACCAGTATGTTTTTGGTTTAACTATGATAGCTTTTCGTTCAATTTCCTTATTAACTTTTTGAGTAACTTTGTGTATTTTTTTTCTCTATTCTAGATGGATATGGATTCTGACTCTATCAAAGTCGACCTAGAAAATGATAGCACTATGAATTTGGATTTGGAAGATGATGAAGTTGGCTCTGTGGATGTAGATGATAAAAATGATAGTGGTGTTTGAAAACCTAAGGCAAAGAGATCTCGAAAGGAAAGATCAATTGTTTTCCATTACTTTACCAAACAACAAAAAAAAGCTTTAGGCGGAAAGGTTCCATCAAAATGCAACAAATGTGGTCATGTTTGATAGTAAGCAAGGTACGGGAAATTTTACTCGACATATATCAAGCTGTTGGTCAAATGCTTTTAGATACTGACATGAAGTTAAAGACATCTAGTTTTAGTCAAAATACGTTTCGTGAAATGCTTGTAGCTGCAATTGTGATGCTTGATGGCGCTCTTTATTATCGACGTGCTTTTTGTCATTTAGAATTAAGTGATTCTAATTTTAAGCATAGTCCAAATGCATTAAAGTGGGAAAAGATTAGAAAGATATGTACTTTTCTTGGAGTATGTTATGATGTGACCAATGTTTTTTCGGGTACCAAATATCCGACTGCAAACTTGTACCATCCGCACGTCTTTATGGCTTATCTTACGTTGTTTGAGGATATGAGTTCAAATGATGAGTATATCAAGAATATGGCAGAACTGATGATGACCAGGTTTCAAAAATATTGGTCAGATTTTGGTCTTACCTTAGCCATAACCGTAGTGTTGGATCCTAGATACAAGTTGCATTTTATCGACTGGAGTTATTCACAAATATATGGAGAGGCGAGCCCCGAATATTCAAATGTTGAGCAGTTTTTGAATTCTACATTTAATGAATATGTCAACATGTTAAATGTGGCCGGTGATGATAGAAGGGATGATCCAACACGTGCTTCAAATGCAAGTAAAGGGGTTGGGGACACAATGGATGATTCTACACATGCCTATGGAATGAGCGCAAGGCTTAAGGTAATTTATTTATATATTTATATATTTGTATGTTGTGTTTAATTATTGACTAACTAATTTCCTAATATGTTTTTTAGGATTTTGATCAATTTCAAAGTAAAGATTTTACAATTAACAAAAAATCAGAATTGCAAATGTATTTGGAGGAGTTAAGGGTTGACATAAGCTGTGAACTTGATGTGTTGGATTTTTGGAAAGCCAATGAGTTTAGATATCCCACACTTGCGAGAATGGCAAGAGACTTTTTGACCATTCCGGTATCTATTGTCACAGCAGAGTCTACATTCAGTGCAAGTGGAAGAGTACTTAATGAACATCGAAGTTCACTTAGCAAAGATACCGTTGAGGTTCTCATATGCACAAAAGATTGGTTATTTGGAGATTACTGTAATGTCTTTTCTCTTGATTTTTCTATGTTTTTTGCATGGTATTCTATTAATGTTATTATGTATATTTGTTTGTACTTTGTAGGTTCGAACCAAGTTAGTGTAGATGAGCTCACAGAAGATATAATGTCGCTTGACATTAGCCGTGAATCAGATGCTTCAAATTCTGTGAACAATCCCAAGGTATCCACTCCAAATGCTTCAAGTAGTGTTGCTTGTTAAAAATCAGAGAACATCCTAAGGTACCCATTCCAAATGCTTCAAGTAGTGTTGCTTGATAAAACTATACGAATGAGTTTATGTCAAATTGTCCATGCCTATTACGATTGTAATTATTTGTGTGTAGGTTTGATTATTTGGAATTGAAGATCTTGAGAAAGAAAGACACATGGGAACTCCGAACTTGAATGTTGACACTATTTGGATGTTATGATTAGACTTTTATGGATTTCGATTTAAGTTTGTTAAGACATTATGTGTTTATGCATGTTTTATGACTTTTGTGAACCTTTGGCGACTAAATTTTCACTAAACAGGTTCCTTAATCGCTAATTTCAAATATGGAATAACAAGTCATGTTCGTGTCTTAACAGGTCGTGTTCATGTCTTAACAGGTCGTATTTGTGTCTTAAACAGGTCATATGATATGTTGGTAACATTTTCGTGTCTTAACAGGTCATTTCGTGTAACCTGCTTATTAACAGGTTCGTGTTTGTGTTTAAAAATCTGACACGATAAGATTTCGTGTCGTGTTCGTATTTACATGTTTCGTGTTCGTGTCTTAACAGATCGGGTTGACCCGATATGCCAGCCCTACCATAAGTACTACAGTTCAATCAATTAAAAACTAATTTTAATCAATCAACAACTATCTTTGACCAACTAATAGATAATTGATTAGGAAAAAATAGACATTGACCATTTCATTTGTTTCGACATTTTTTCTGCTCCTACCTTGCGGGTCGTTTTTGTGTCAGGTCGAGTTACTCCTGGCCTCGGATGCTCTGTAACGTTCATATATAACGCTATGTTTCTATTGTGAATTTTACATATACACATTACATGCAACAGATATAATGTTTTATGTGTAAATTTTAATTTATTGTATAAATAAATTAGTTGTAAGGTTTCCAATTTATGATCACGATCCTCTACTACAATTTTCATCCAATAATGTTTTTCACATACGTTTAATACTAGTTTTGATTAACTGAAATTAAGCGATTTAACCTTAAAATTATGAATCTATATTATATTAATAAATGAGATGATTTGGGCTATGTGTCATTGGATTGGATGGTGGAGCTATTTTGCTTATGTGGCATCCTTGTGACAACCCTAAAAACTTCAGGTATCCGTACGATTAATTTATATTTAATTAATGCCTAATTACTGTGCTTGCTTACAAAGGTGGTTAAACTGCTTCTTGATTTCTAATACATACATATTCGTACATCATACTTTATCACTGTCACTTCATTTATTACACACAAAACAATATTGACCAACTGATGCACAAAAGCGTAGTTAGCACAATAAACGGATAACCCAGTAGATATGCTGACATAGCCAGCACTAGACAGACACTGTCTCTGAGGCCAGTATGAGCCGGGAATAGATTACTACACTGGTAGGGAATGTAGGGAGGTGAGGATTGTAAGACTGCGTCACTAGGTGATAGTTATAGTGACCGGATGTGCCTAAAACATGCTCTAAGTACAAAATTCTGCACATTACTACTAAATTCAGCATTTTTCTTAACTAGTAAAGTGCAAAAACATGGAAAATAATACTAGACACTTTCTAAAGTGTCGGGAATTCATTGTGTCACTAAAAATAACATTAAAGACACTTTAAATGCTTATTAAGCACTTTAACGGATCAGTATCCAACCGAACAACCGGACTTTACTCGGAACAAAAAAATATTGTCAATGACACTGTTTTTCCTTTTCTAAGCTAGTTAGGGTCCCTTAACACCCTAACATCCGTTATAACACATAACACACTAGTAACTTACTTAAACTCCTAACTAAACTTAACTAGTTACTAACTATAAAGTTCAAACCAAACCAATTACCCTCCCCCCCCCTTCAACCGAATCGGTCCCATGAGGGGACACACCCTTACAATTTTTGATTATTTTATTTACCTATGTCTAGTATCAAGATGACATAATACACCATGGTTAATAGCTCTAAATGGTCTATAAGTATCACCACAAGATCAAGACTTTCATTCATTCAAGCACTTCACACAATTTCTACTCTCCCTCTCCTCTCTTGAAGTCGACCGAGAGCTCCCACACACCCACCCTCACCTTCAAATTTTGATCCTGTTAAACCACATACATACAAGTGTGCTAGAGTTCATACGAGGAGGCTCGGTGCTTACGGAATCACAAGGACCTCTCTACATCGCTATTAACCACCTTGTTTTCGCTTTGATTCTTCCCTAGCCTTGAGCTAGGTGTAAGTGATTCTAAACACCCTCTTGATCTTGTCTAAAGTGGTTAATAAGAAGTTTAACGGATAAAAATCAAGAACTTGCGAAAACAAAACTAAAAGTCTTACAAGAATGATAAACAAGATGGTTAAAGAGTAAATAATGGTGTAAAACTCATTAATTTTATTTAGTTATGGTTATTTTATGTTGTTGGTTGCTAGTAGTGGAACGGATCGTCATCAAACCACGCTAGATCATGTTCATCGAACATGAACTAGCATTATGTTAAGTAGGAAAGTTACTAGATGACGAACCCTTTCATACATAAACATGAACTTGAGTAAATTGTAAAAAGGAATTCTAAACCAGTAGATCTAAAGATCTACAAGTGGTATTTTCGAAGAACCAAGTGTACGATGCAAATCATGTTTAAAGGCCGGATCTTTCATGACTAAAAGCATTTTTTTTGTGAACAAACAAGTGTGTAAACACTTGGGTGACAAAAGGTTTTAACGAAGAAGTATTTTCGTAATTTTTGACTAAGAAATTGTAAAGTTACATGTTCTTTGAAAATAAAGTCTTTAAGAAACCGATTTTATTTTATTTTTTTTAAGGTAAAAAGATCTACTAAAAATGTTGGAAGATTACTACGTATTTTCACATAACTTACAAGTTCATGTGTTTGCAATTTATGCATATTTTTGACTAAGTTTGATGTTTTGATATTGAGTATAGATGGTTAAAAATTGATTGATTGAGTTGTTAAAAGAAAAATGATACGCTAGTAAGCGTGGCCACCTTCAGTTACAGAGAAAACTCTGGCGAAATTTTTCCAGAAATATAACACTTGGAAATATTTTTATGACAAGTGTTAGAAATAAATTTTTAACTTGTTTTCAAAATATAAATTTCGCCATGATTTTTATTGCAAAATCTCCAAGTGTCGGAGGTGGGATTTTCATAAATAAAGCTTGTTAAATATATATTGAGAATATATATTTTTCATAGCAACACTTGTGTAATTTTATGATTATTTTGTGAACTACATAAATATTATTTTTAGGGTAAAAATAATATTACTGAAATACACTAAACAGTAACGACTCCAAAATAATACTAACGCCCCCACAAATAAATATTTAAGTTACACCGGTATTATTATCACCACACGAACGTTAGAATGTAACTTATGTATTTTTAGAAAATACTCTTAAATGCGTATTTTGATAAAAGTATTGTTAGGGCTGGATTTTTATGACCTATGATCCTTACATATGATCCTAACATGTGATCATAACAAGTGATCTTTGTTTCTTTGGCAGATAGTGATCCTCAGAGGAGCTCCAGGATCAGGATCACGGATCATTCCAAGGATCCTCATACTAACGACTGTTCTCTTTGGACTTAATATTATCTTGCAGGAATTACGAGTTGGATCCAGTCTTAGCAACGTAAACAAGGAATCTGTCACGATAATCTCGCACATGCATAATCAAAGATGGACGTTATGGCAAATATGGAAACTCAGCACAATTCAAGAGCGATTATTTAGGCTAAATTTACTTCTATTTCTAAAGGGGTAACGAGCTAGTAGTTAGGTGATTTGCCTAAAATAGAACCACACACACTTGTATAAATGGCACTCTTGAACATTCGGAAGACACAACACACTTCTCACACGCTTTAGCATACGATACTATAGTGATCCTTGTACCTAGCTCGTTACCATCCGAAGTTGTAACCATTATTTGTTATATTAAAGCTTGGTGATCGGTAGTTTCCATCACCCGAGGTTTTTTATGCCGGAGATCATTCATTGATCAAGGGCTTTTTCCTTGTATAAATCCTTGTGTCAATTGTGCATTTTACATTTGAGTGATCCTTCACTTTGTTCATCATACCAAGCATCATTCCTCGTTTACGTAAAGTTTGGTTGCATTATCTTTAAGTGATTTTTGACCAAAACAGTTTGGCGCCCACCGTGGGGCAATTGGTGCTTCATTCATAAGAAAGTTTTTCTGTTGGTGATTGTTAGGGCTGGATTTTTATGACCTATGAACCTTACATGTGATCCTAACAAGTGATCCTTGTTTCTTTGGCAGATTGTGATCCTCAGAGGAGCTCCAGGATCAGGATCACGGATCATCCTAAGGATCCTCATACTAACAACTGTTCTCTTTGGATTTAGTGTTATCTTGCAGGAATTACGAGTTGGATCTGGTCTTAGCAACGTAAACAAGGAATCTGTCACACTAATCTCGCACACGCATAATCAAAGATGGACGTTATGACAAATATGGAAACTCAGCACAATTCAAGGGTGATTATTTAGGCTAAATTTACTTCTATTTCTAAAGGGGTAACGAGCTAGTAGTTAGGTGATTTGCCTAAAATAGAACCACACACACTTGTATAAATGGCACTCTTGAACATTCAGAAGACACAACACACTTCTCACACGCTTTAGCATACGATACTATAGTGATCCTTGTACCTAGCTCGTTACCATCCGAAGTTGTAACCATTATTTGTTATATTGAAGTTTGGTGATCGGTAGTTTCCATCACCCGAGGTTTTTTATGCCGTAGATCATTCATTGATCAAGGGCTTTTTCCTCGTATAAATCCTTGTGTCACTTGTGCATTTTACATTTGAGTGATCCTTCACTTTGTTCATCATACCAAGCATCATTCCCCGTTTACATAAAGTTTGGTTGCATTATCTTTAAGTGATTTTTGACCAAAACAGTTTGGCGCCCACCGTGGGGCAATTGGTGCTTCATTCATAAGGAAATTTTTCTGTCGGTGATCATTCCGGAAGTGTTGCATGGCTTCGTCGTTGAAAAATACTTCCACAGCGATGTCTGCAGTCAATTCATCTAATGGCATTCCACCTTTGCCTCCACCACCAGCTGGATCTCAGAAAAATGCTAAGAAGAGACCAACTCCTATCTTCTCTAAACCTTCATCTTCTGCTCTAACTTCTTCTGCTCCCAGTACTAGTGATATATTTACTTTGATTTTGCAGATGAGGGATCGTATGCAGCAGCAGGATGAAACTAATGATAGGATCCTCAAGGAAATCGGAGATCTCAAAAGGCAAAAGAAAACGGCAGAGGATCATTCCCCACTAATGCCCAAATCTTTGAATTTTGATACTCCGATGGTTACTTCACAGCCATCAGAGGCCCCAGACGTTCAACATATGGGTGGATTAAGAGGAGTGCATTTCGGCCCAGCAGTAGTGACTCAGGCATCATGATCATATTTCCAACTGGCAGGATCCTATACTCAGCATATGGGATCCTTCACGAACTCAGGATCCTCCTTCGTTCCAGGATTATCCCAGGTTCAAGGATCCTCCTTCGTTCCAGGATTATCCCAGGTTCAAGGATCCTCCTTCGTTTCAGGATTATCCCAGGTTCAAGGATCCTTCTTTGTTCCAGGATCATCCCATGTTCAGGGATCCCTTCAGATATCAGGATCCTTGAAGAATTTGCAAACAGGAAGTCCTGATGTCCCTCAAGGAGATTTTATTCCAATACAGACCATTGCTTCCACTGGTCCCTCCATCATCCCAGAATCCCAGCAATATGGATTCACATCCAATGTTCCTAACTTGAACCCGATGGAAGGTAACACTTTTAATAATTCTCTTACCGCTAACCATGGATTCATGCAGGATACAGGTATCAATCATGCTATGGCCAGAGAACTACAAAAACTGAAGGATATGATATCGAGTGTTCCAGGGATAGTCAAACCAATCCCGGAGATTGCAGATGGAAGCCATAAGGTATCTCGTTTTGCACCACCAATTTGTGATGCTGAGATACCCAAAAGATTCCATATCCCTACTATGAAGCTGTATGATGGTACAACGGATCCTGAGGAACACATAGCACAATACAGGGAGAGGATGGAGATCAGTCCTATTCCAGAAAGGTTAAAGGAAGCATGCCTGTGCAAGGCATTTGGATCCACTCTTACTGGATCAGCTCTTAAATGGCTGCTAAGTCTTCCCCCTTACTCTATTACTTCGTTTGCTAATTTATTTAACCTATTCAATAATCAATTTTCTTGTAGCAGAAAATTTGAACGATTGACTAGTGATTTATATAGGATAACTCAGGGTCATAATGAATCATTAAGGGATTATGTAACCAAATTTAGTAAAGAATCTTTGGACATTCCTAACTTGGATGTGGCCACAGCTGTTGAGGCCTTCAAGATGGGATTGCTTAAGGATTCATTGTCCTATGATGATCTTGTTATGACACCATGCAGGAACCTAGACGAAGTAAGAACTCGGGCACTCAGGTTCATCCGGCTAGAGGATGACAAGAGGATCCAGGAGAGACAAATAGGATCCTCAAAACAAGAAAAGCAAGGATCCTCTTTCAAAAGCAACAAATTCAAATCCTATAACAGAACTGACAATCAGAATGTGCATGTTGTAGACCAAGAAGAGGATGATGAAGATTATCCTCCAATTTCTGAATACTGTTTTTACGTTGATAATCATGAACTAATCCTTGCAATGCAGAATCTAGGAGAAAAGGCCAGATGGCCCAGAAAAAATGACAAAACAGCCGCGACTAAAGATAAATCAAAGTGGTGTGCATACCATGAAGATTTTGGGCATTTGACAGAGGAATGCATCGCATTACGAAAGGAAATTGGATATCTGCTGAGCAAGGGGCATTTGAAAGAATTGTTGGGAAGAAAAAAGCAAAGGACTCAGGATCCTGAAAGGATCCCTGAGAAAGCTCCAGCTCCTCCAGTAGATGCACAAGTGATCAACTTTATATCTGGAGGATCAGACATCTGTGGTACATCCTTCTCAGCAGCTAAAAGGCATGCAAAGGAAGCTCAAATGGATAACGGAGAAAGACATATTCGAACATCGAGCATCTCGGAAGGAAAAATCATAACCTTTGATGAGGATGATAGAATTAACATCCAGGATCCTCATCATGATAGTTTAGTTATTACTCTTTTTATTTCTAACCATTTTGTCCGCAGGATCCTTATTGACGGAGGAAGCTCAGTAAACATTATCCAGCTTGATGTTCTGAAGAAAATGGGTATCCCTGAATCAGATATCACACCAAGATCCTCCGTGCTTGTAGGATTTAGTGGCCAAACTAAGAAAACCCTGGGGGACATTAAACTCCCAATTTACGTGGAAGGATTACATAATTATCAGAAATTTTGTGTTATTGATTGTTTGTCTTGTTGTAATGTTATCCTTGGCAGGCCCTGGATACACGATATGAAGGCAGTCCCATCCACCTACCATCAATGTGTGAAGCTTCCTAGCCCATGGGGAATAATCAAGATCGATAGTGATCAACAGGAGGCTAAGGATTGTTACACCTCATCAATGAAACCAGCCTCGAAATCAAGGGAGCAATAGCAATTAAAGTATCCTCCAAGGGGTGTCTTGGAGGCAAAAGAGCAGGATGTGGACGAAATCCTCTTGGATCCTGATGATCCTGAATCCAAGATCTACATCGGATTAGGGATCCTTGATAAAATGAAAGAAGACATAGTATCCTTCCTCAAAAGAAGAAAATCTACCTTTGCATGGAAACATGAGGATATGACAGGTATATCTAAGGATATTATCACTCATAAACTTGGCATTGACAGGTCAGTCAAACCAATCCATCGAAAAAGGAGGAAGTTTGCACCAGAAAGAAATGCCATTATCCAGGAAGAGGTAGAAAGATTACTACAAGCAGGTATGATTAGAGAAGTGAAGTATCCAAAATGGTTAGCCAATGTGGTTGTTGTTCAAAAGAAAAATGGAAAGTGGAGGGTATGTGTCGATTTCACTGATTTGAATAAGGCATGTCCCAAGGATCCTTTCCCATTACCCCACATTGACTCCATGGTGGATGCAACGGCGGGTCATGAACTGTTAACCTTTATGGATGCATCATCTGGATTCCAACAAATCCAGATGGAACCATCTGACCAAGAGGATACGGCCTTTATGACCCCAACCAGTTTATATTGCTATATTGCTATGCCTTTTGGATTAAGAAATGCAGGTGCAACATATCAAAGGCTAGTGAATATGATGTTCAAAGATCAAATTGGACAAACTATGGAAGTGTACATAGACGATATGGTGGTGAAATCCAAAAAAGCTGAGGATCACCTAAGGGACTTGGAGGAAGCATTTGATATCCTTGATAATTATAACATGAAGCTTAATCCTTCAAAATGTCACTTTGGTGTTAAAGCAGGTAAATTCTTAGGATATATGGTAACCCAGAGGGGCATTGAAGCAAGCCCGGAACAAATCAAAGCATTGGTGAATATCAAATCCCCTGCCAACGCTAAGGATGTGCAAAGACTAACAGGCAGGATAGCAGCTTTAAATAGAATTATATCCAAATCCTCAGAAAAGTGTAAAGAATTCTATGATATCCTAAGAAAGAACAAGAAATTCGAATGGACTGAAAAGCATGAGAATGCTTTACAAGCCCTAAAAGAATACATGTCCTCAGCACCAGCATTGATGAAACCAGAAAAAGGAGATGTGTTATCCTTATACCTTGCGGTATCCTCAAAAGCAGTAAGTGCAGTCCTTGTTAAGGATCATGAAGGTACACAATATCCTGTCTATTATGTAAGTAAGAGTTTACTTGATGCTGAATCCAGGTATTCACACCTTGAAAAACTTATTCTTGCACTGATTATGGCATCTACTAAACTAAGACATTATTTTGAAACCCATGTTATTGTTGTTAGAACTAATTTCCCAATTAAGAATGTCCTCAGGAAACCAGAGATGTCCGGAAGAATGGCTAAGTGGGCAGTAAAGCTTAGTGCCCATGATATAAGATATGAGCCCAGAACAGCCATCAAATCCCAAGCATTAGCAGACTTTGTGGCTGATTTCAGTAGTGATCTACAAAAGGAAGCCGAATTGGAAGTCCAGCAGCTGGATGAAACTAAGGATCCTTGGATACTACATACTGACGGATCCTCAAATGTTAAAGGCACGGGGCTTGGTATACTACTAAAATCGCCACAGGGGGACATAATACCCCATTCCATAGCTTGTGAATTCCAAGCCACTAATAATGAGGCTGAATATGAAGCCTTAATCGCTGGTTTGCAAATTGCTAAACATATGGGGATCAGGTATCTTGAGGTATACGTGGACTCATTGTTAATCACTAATCACTTTAATGGATCCTATGCTGTTAAAGGTGAAAAACTAACCAAATATTTAGAGATAGTCAAAGAATTGGCACTCTCCTTTGTTTCTTTCAGTTTAACACAGATACCAAGGGAGGAAAATAAAGAAGCTGATGCATTGGCCAACCTAGGATCATCTTTGAAGATCCCAGAGGATATAAGTATCCCCATCATCCATATCCTGGCTCCTGCTATTGAAAATCAGGTGGCCATGGAAATAGAAGAGGATACTGCAATGATCCCTAGTGAGGATACTCAATCTTATTCAGGATCATGGATCTCACCAATCATAAGATACTTACAACACGGGGAAATTCCTATGGGAGAAAATCCTAGGGCTTCCAGGATTAAGGTATCTCAATTCACAATCTTAAATAATGTGCTATATAAGCGATCTCTTGCAGGACCATATTTAAGATGTATCGAGGATCCTGAAGTTCAAGAAGTGTTAAAAGACTTCCATGAAGGAGATTGTGGAAACCACACTGGGGGCAGGGCATTGTTCTCAAGGATCTTAAGGACAGGATACTACTGGCCAACTATGA